>NC_134363.1:59897880-60075380 GCF_048569485.1 Anomaloglossus baeobatrachus
CTGTGCTCATAAGACATTGGATAACCTGTGGGGTCCACGGTTTGTTGTTGCCTCTTGAAAAAGTAAGAAATATGATGCTAAAGCAACATTTGTGTGGAAAAAAAAAAAAAAAAAAAAAAATGAAGATTTTCAATATGGCAACCTAAGCTTATCAAATTCTGTGAAGTACTCTTGGATTCAAACTGCTCACTATACACCTAGATAAAAGCCTTGAGGTGTCTTGTTTCCAGAATGGGGTCACTTGTGCAGGACCGCCACTGTTTAGGCACCTTAGGGGGCTTTCCAAATGCAACATAGCGTCCGCTAATGATTCCAGCCAATTGTGCAGTCAAATGGCGCTCCTTCCCTTCCAAGCCCTGCTGTGCACCCAAACAGTTGATTTTCATCACACATAAGGTATCTGCATACTAAGGAGAAATTGCACAATAAATTTTATGCTGAATTTTTTCCTTTTGCACTTGTAAAAAAAAAAAGCTACATGGTTGAAGTAACAATTTTGTGGTAAAAATGTATTTTTTTATTTTCACAGCTCAACATTATAAACTTCTGTGAAGCACCTGAGGGTTCAGGGTACTCACCAAACATCTAGATAAATTCCTTCAGGGGTCTATTTTCCAAAATGGGGCCACATGTTGAGGAGCTTCACTGTATAGGTATAGGAGGGGCTCTCCAAATGCAACATGGCGTCCACTATTGATTCCAGCCAATTTTGCAGTCAAATGGCGCTCCTTCCCTTCCGAGCCCTGTCATGCGCCCAAACAGTTGATTTCCACCACATATAAGCCATCGCCAAACTCAGGAGAAATTGCACAATAAATGTTATGCTGAATTTTTTCCTTTTACTCTTGTAAAAAAAAAAGCTACCTGGTTGAAATAACAATTTTGTGGTAAAATTTTTTTTTTTTTTTTCATGGCTCAACATTATAAAATTCTGTGAAGCACCTGAGGGTTCAGGGTACTCACCAAACATCTAGATAATTTCCTTGAGGGGCCTAGTTTCCAAAATGGGGTCACTTGTGCGGGGTTTCTGCTGTTTAGGTACCTTAGGGGACCTCCAAATGCGACATGGTGTCTGCAATCTTTTTCAGACAAATTTCCTTTCCAAAATTCAAATATTGTTCCTTCCGTTCCAAGCCCTCCCATTTGTCCAAACAAAGGTTTCAGACCACATGTGAGGTATCACCGCGCTCATAAAAAGTGGGTAACAAACCTTGAGGTCAAATTTTTGGAATTATCTCTTGAAAAAGTGAGAAAATTGATGCTAAAGCAACATTTGAGAAAATTATTAAAATTTTCAATATGACAACGCAACGGTAACAAAATCTGTGAAGTAACTGTGGATCTAAAATGCTCACTATACCCCTAGATAGAAGCCTTGAGGGGTCTAGTTTCCAAAATGGCGTCACTTGTGAGGGGGTTTCTTCTGTTTAGGTACCTTAGCAGACCTGTAAATGCAACATGGTGCCCGCAATCTATTTCAGCCAAATTTGCTTTCCAAAATTCAAATATTGCTCCTTCAGTTCCGAGCCCTCCCATTTGTCCAAACAGAGGTTTCTGACCACATGTGGGGTATCGGCGCGCTCATAAGAAAGTGGGGAACAAGTTTTGGGGTCCATTTTGTTGTGTTATTTCTTCTAAAAGTGAATAAATTTGGGTTAGAGCAACATTTTTAGGTAAAATTTAATTTTTGCCTTTTTTCATTCCACATTGCTTTTGTTCATGTGAAGCACCTGAAGGGTTAATAAACTTCTTGAATGTGGTTTTGAGTACTTTGGGGGGGGGGTGCAGTTTTTAGAATGGTGTCACTTTTGGGTATTTTCTGTCATCTAGGCCTATTGAAGTCACTTCAAATGTGATGTGGTCCCTAAAAAAATGGTTTTGTAAATTTTGATGTAAAAAATGAGAAATCGCTGATAAACTTTGAACCCCTCTAACTTCCTAACAAAAAAAAAAATTTTTTTTCCAAAATTGTGCTTGTGTAAAGTAGACATATGGGAAATGTTATTTATTAACTATTTTGTGTCACAGAAATCTCTGGTTTAACGGTATAAAAATTCAAAAGTTGAAAATTGCTACATTTTCAAATTTTTTGCCAAAATTCAATTTTTTTCATAAATAAACGCAAAAAATAGGGTCCTAAATTTGGTACTAACATGAAGTCCAATATGTGACGAAAAAACAATCTCAAAATCACCAGGATCCGTTGAAGCGTTCCAGATTTATAACCTCATGAAGTGACACTGGTCAGAAGTGCAAAATTTGGTCTGGTCATTAAGGTGAAAATTAGCTCCGTCACTAAAGGGTTAAAAGGATATAGTACTGGAATCCTGTAGAAAACTTATACCCTGTGGTAATGAAATGTACAGGAAAAGAAATAAACCACTATGGATAAAAGAGATTACACTTTGTACTAAGACAAAACCAAAAGGTATTCAAAATCTTAAAGGCTGAGAACACATAGCATTTCAGGAGTATAAAGCTATCAGTAGGAAATGTAAGAAAGAAATCAAGAAAGCAAAATTAAACTACTGAAAACACAGATCACCAGTGATATTAAAATAAATGCCAATTTTTTTCTTTTTAGAAATACATCGATGCCAAAAAGAAAAGAAATGGTATTGGCCTCTTTAAAGATGAGAATTATAGAGGACAAAGAAAAGGCTGAGATATTAAACAGGCACTTAATCTGTATTCACCAAGGAACTGACTGTTCCAGGGATCATTCAAGAAGGCAAATAAAAAAAATATATATATATCAATGTCCCCCCTGATATACGGTAACTAATTTTACAGAAGAAGTATGCCTGCGTATGAGTAAAAAACATTTACCAATCCCCCGGACCAGATGGCATTCATCCATGATATTGTGGGAATTGACCTCAGTAATTGACAGTATGTTGTATCTCATCTTCTTAAAGGGAACCTGTCAGCAGAAATTTCCCCCAAAACCTAAAAGCTTCCCCCTCTGCAGCTCCTGGGCTGCATTCTAGAAAGGTCCCTGTTATTATTGTGCCCCATGTGAGACCAAAATAAAGACTTTATAAAGTGGTACCTTTTTGTATTTAGATAGTGTAAATGTGACACGGGGGCGGGCTCTCTGGTGTCCGTTATTCTGCCTCCTGGTCCTGTATGCCGCCCCCATCGCTCCTTTCCATAGCTGATGCACCGCCCACTGCTCCAGCCATCCCTGCACATGCCCAGTGCCAGTCTCACGGGACTGAGCAGTGTGACCGCTGGTGACGTGTGTGCAGGCAAGTGATTATGGGCGGGGCTGTGATTGTTATCAGCAAGTACCCGCCCATAATCCCGTGAGCGCGCAAACCTCACCAGCGGTCACACTGTGCTCAGGGTAGTGCTAGACTGTATGGGCTGCTTCCAGGGATGACGTCCCTTTTGTCACGTGATAGTATTTTGAACACGCCCCTATCACGTGACAAAAGGGACGTCATCCCTGGAAGCAGCCCATACAGTCTAGCACTACCCCGAGCACAGTGTGACCGCTGGTGAGGTTTGCGCGCTCACGGGATTATGGGCGGGTACTTGCTGATAACAGTCACAGCCCCGCCCATAATCACTTGCCTGCACACACGTCACCAGCGGTCACACTGCTCAGTCCCGTGAAACTGGCACTGGACATGCGCGGGGATGGCTGGAGCAGTGGGCGGTGCATCAGATATGGAAAGGAGCGATGGGGGCGGCATACATGACCAGGAGGCAGAATAACGGGCGCCAGAGAGCCCGCCCCCATGTCACATTTACAGTATCTGAATACAAAAAGGTACCACTTTATAAAGGCTTTATTTTGGTCTCACATGGGGCACAATAATAACAGGGACCTTTCTAGAAGGCAGCCCAGGAGCTGCAGAGGGGGAAGCTTTTAGGTTTTGGGCGAAATTTCTGCTGACAGGTTCCCTTTAAACTCTCTTGTAACAGGGTTGGTGCCTCAGGATTGGAGGATTGCTTATGTGGTACCGATATTTAAGAAAGGTAAGGGTGGATGTAGGCAATGTCAAGTAAATCTGACATCTGGGGGTGCAAAGTTTGAGGACATTGCAAAACATGACATGCAAATATATATTGTAGAGAATATAACTGACAACCATCATGGATTCATGAAAGATAAGTCGTGTCTAACCAACCTGTTGGGGTTCTATGAGGGGGTAAGTGCAAACCTGGATATTGGTAATGCAGCTGATGGATTTATTTGGACTTTGCAAAGGCATTTGATACTTTTAATGAAGCTCCAGAAGCAAGGACTAGGGGAAACAATAAGCAGATGGGTAAGGAATTGGCTAAAAGATAAGATACAACGTTGTTACAAACCACTTTACCGGGCTCAGCTAGACTTTAGATATAGTTTAGTTTGGGACCTGGACTTGACCTAAAATTGATCCTGGAAGCCCACTAGAAGTAACAGAGGGGAGGGCTGAGCACAACGATGCTTGACCAAGTGGTTAGCGTATGAAGAGCACCCACATGATAAAATTGGACACTTATTTTTAATAAAGTCTGTCAGTTTCTTTCATCTCTAGTCATAAATGGAACATTCTCTAAATGTGCCATAGTCAGCAGTGGGGGCCGCAGGGATCTGTGCTAGGACCAACTCTTTTTAATCTCTATTAATGACCTTGTGGATGAGATTGATAGTAAAGTGTTGCACCAGTGTAGGTAGGTGGGGGGGAGGGAAGCTGCGTTGCACCAGCGTAGGTGGGGGGGAGGGAAGCTGCGTTGCACCAGCGTAGGTGGGGGGGGAGGGAAGCTGCGTTGCACCAGCGTAGGTGGGGGGGGAGAGGGAAGCTGCGTTGCACCAGCGTAGGTGGGGGGGGAGAGGGAAGCTGCGTTGCACCAGCGTAGGTGGGGGGGGGGGGAGGGAAGCTGTGTTGCACCAGCGTAGGTGGGGGGGGGGAGGGAAGCTGTGTTGCACCAGCGTAGGTGGGGGGGGGGGGGGGAAGCTGTGTTGCACCAGCGTAGGTGGGGGGGGGGGGAAGCTGTGTTGCACCAGCGTAGGTGGGGGGGGGGGGAAGCTGTGTTGCACCAGCGTAGGTGGGGGGGGGGGGGGAAGCTGTGTTGCACCAGCGTAGGTGGGGGGGGGGGGGAAGCTGTGTTGCACCAGCGTAGGTGGGGGGGGGGGGGAAGCTGTGTTGCACCAGCGTAGGTGGGGGGGGGGGGGAAGCTGTGTTGCACCAGCGTAGGTGGGGGGGGGGGGGAAGCTGCGTTGCACCAGCGTAGGTGGGGGGGAGGGAAGCTGTGTTGCACCAGCGTAGGTGGGGGGGAGGGAAGCTGTGTTGCACCAGCGTAGGTGGGGGGGGAAGCTGTGTTGCACCAGCGTAGGTGGGGGGGAAGCTGTGTTGCACCAGCGTAGGTGGGGGGGGGGGGGGGGGGGGAAGCTGTGTTGCACCGGCGTGGGGGGGGGGGGAGCAGCACATCATACACCAGATAGGGGGTGCACCCTGTACAGAGGACGCACGGGACCCCGGCCACACCACCGTGCACCATGGCTGCAAGGGTCGCACTTACACTTCATCTGAAGGTCTAAGGCAGGGCTGAAGCCCCACAAGGTCGGGTACACCTCGCCACAGTCTGCAGCCGCCATGGACACTGCAAACGAAGACAAACACATCACACACCGGATCCTCCGCAGCGCACTGTCCCGACAGGAGCGGATACTCACTCCTACCCCGATATATCGCAGCATAAACTGAAGGCGACAGAACTATCGCAACTTCACTCAGCCATTCAAATTAATAAATGAACCCCGCTATGGATAAGACAAACCTCCAAACCAGGCCCTCTGTTGGCCAATAGAAAGCTAGAAGCGCATGATTGACTCTGAGGAGAACCAATAAAAAGCCACGAGGGGCGGGTCAGAGGAGGAGTACACCGCCTGTTAGGCTAGGTTGTGCTGACAGCGAAGCTTTCAGTTGCTATGGTGATGGCAGGCAGCAGAATGTTTTGCACCTGTTGTTTCTATAGCTCTGGCGGAGTGTGCGGGGCAGGCCGCAAAGCTGCAGAGTCCGGGGCTGGGTGCACTAACTTTATAATAAAGTGTATTATAAAGGATCCTGCACACACTACACTGCACAGTCCTGTGCTGGGGGTGCACTAACTTATAAATGTGTATAATAATGGCTCCTGCACACACTACACTGCACAGTCCTGTGCTGGGGGTGTACTAACTTATAATAAAGTGTATAATAAAGGCTCCTGCACACACTACACTGCACAGTCCTGTGCTGGGGGTGCACTAACTTATAAATGTGTATAATAATGGCTCCTGCACACACTACACTGTACAGTCCTGTGCTGGGGGTGCACTAACTTATAAATGTGTATAATAATGGCTCCTGCACACACTACACTGCACAGTCCTGTGCTGGGGGTGTACTAACTTATAATAAAGTGTATAATAAAGGCTCCTGCACACACTACACTGCACAGTCCTGTGCTGGGGGTGTACTAACTTATAATAAAGTGTATAATAAAGGCTCCTGCACACACTACACTGCACAGTCCTGTGCTGGGGGGTGCACTAACTTATAATAAAGTGTATTATAAAGGATCCTGCACACACTACACTGCACAGTCCTGTGCTGGGGGTGCACTAACTTATAAATGTGTATAATAATGGCTCCTGCACACACTACACTGCACAGTCCTGTGCTGGGGGTGCACTAACTTATAATAAAGTGTATAATAAAGGCTCCTGCACACACTACACTGTACAGTCCTGTGCTGGGGGTGTACTAACTTATAAATGTGTATAATAATGGCTCCTGCACACACTACACTGTACAGTCCTGTGCTGGGGGTGTACTAACTTATAATAAAGTGTATAATAAAGGCTCCTGCACACACTACACTGCACAGTCCTGTGCTGGGGGTGTACTAACTTATAATAAAGTGTATAATAAAGGCTCCTGCACACACTACACTGCACAGTCCTGTGCTGGGGGTGTACTAACTTATAATAAAGTGTATTATAAAGGCTCCTGCACACACTACACTGCACAGTCCTGTGCTGGGGGTGTACTAACTTATAATACAGTGTATAATAAAGGCTCCTGCACACACTACACTGCACAGTCCTGTGCTGGGGGTGTACTAACTTATAATAAAGTGTATAATAAAGGCTCCTGCACACACTACACTGCACAGTCCTGTGCTGGGGGTGTACTAACTTATAATAACGTGTATAATAAAGGCTCCTGCACACACTACACTGTACAGTCCTGTGCTGGGGGTGTACTAACTTATAATAAAGTGTATAATAAAGGCTCCTGCACACACTACACTGCACAGTCCTGTGCTGGGGGTGTACTAACTTATAATAAAGTGTATTATAAAGGCTCCTGCACACACTACACTGCACAGTCCTGTGCTGGGGGTGTACTAACTTATAATACAGTGTATAATAAAGGCTCCTGCACACACTACACTGCACAGTCCTGTGCTGGGGGTGTACTAACTTATAATAAAGTGTATAATAAAGGCTCCTGCACACACTACACTGCACAGTCCTGTGCTGGGGGTGTACTAACTTATAATAACGTGTATAATAAAGGCTCCTGCACACACTACACTGTACAGTCCTGTGCTGGGGGTGTACTAACTTATAATAAAGTGTATAATAAAGGCTCCTGCACACACTACACTGTACAGTCCTGTGCTGGGGGTGCACTAACTTATAATAAAGTGTATAATAAAGGCTCCTGCACACACTACACTGCACAGTCCTGTGCTGGGGGTGCACTAACTTATAATAAAGTGTATAATAAAGGCTCCTGCACGCTCTACACTGCACAGTCCTGTGCTGGGGGTGTACTAACTTATAATAAAGTGTATAATAAAGGCTCCTGCACGCACTACACTGCACAGTCCTGTGCTGGGGGTGTACTAACTTATAATAAAGTGTATAATAAAGGCTCCTGCACGCACTACACTGCACAGTCCTGTGCTGGGGGTGTACTAACTTATAATAACGTGTATAATAAAGGCTCCTGCACACACTACACTGCACAGTCCTGTGCTGGGGGGTGCACTAACTTATAATAAAGTGTATAATAAAGGCTCCTGCACACACTACACTGCACAGTCCTGTGCTGGGGGTGCACTAACTTATAATAAAGTGTATAATAAAGGCTCCTGCACACACTACACTGTACAGTCCTGTGCTGGGGGTGCACTAACTTATAATAAAGTGTATAATAAAGGCTCCTGCACACACTACACTGTACAGTCCTGTGCTGGGGGTGCACTAACTTATAATAAAGTGTATAATAAAGGCTCCTGCATGCACTACACTGCACAGTCCTGTACTGGGGGTGCACTAACTTATAATAAAGTGTATAATAAAGGCTCCTGCACGCACTACACTGTACAGTCCTGTGCTGGGGGTGCACTAACTTATAATAAAGTGTATAATAAAGGCTCCTGCACACACTACACTGTACAGTCCTGTGCTGGGGGTGTACTAACTTTATAATAAAGTGTATAATAAAGGCTCCTGCACGCACTACACTGTACAGTCCTGTGCTGGGGGGTGCACTAACATAATAAAGTGTATACTAAAGTTTTGGGATTTTGACACTGTTTTGTTGCCAATGAGGCGCTGATTGAGTAGTCAGATTTTTATTTCATGCACAGACGCCTTAAAAACTAGCATGTTTCTGGGTTTTAAGGGTATGTACACATGCTGCAGATTTGGTGCAGGAATGTTCTGCATGAAATCTGCAACTTCTGGTAGAAAACGCACCGAAAAATGTTTTTGGTGCTTTTTTGGTGCATTTTTTTCCATTTTTTTTTCTGAAGTCAATGGCTGAAAGGGCTAAAAAATGCAGGGAAAAAAAAATACCCTAACAATTAACATTCTGCTGATTTTTTTTTCTGCACCAAAATCTGCACCAAAACTGCAAGAAAACAAACGACAACACTTCACAAATCTCATAAACTTTGCTGGATTCAGGATATAGACATGCAGATTTTGGTACAGATTTCTCAAAAAAAGCCTCAAAATCTGCATCAAATCTGCATAAAAAACCCCACCGTGGCTACGTGCACACATGGCAGATTTGTTTGCAGACATGTTCTGGCAGAAAAACTGCTGCTGCAAAAAAATGTGCATTTTTACCACAAATTGCCGAGTTTTTACCATGATTTGCAGATTTTTTTGGTGCTTTTTTTGTGTTTTTTTTTAATTGCTTTCAATGTAAAAACGCAGTAAGACTTGACATGCTGCAGTTTTTTTCTGAAACAAAATCTGCAAGGAACAAATCCTGAACGTGTGCACAACACTTCAGAAGTCCCATAGACTTTGCTGGCATCAGGATTTCCTTGAAGATTTCTGAAATCTGCAAGAAAAAATACGGCAAAAACGCACCATGTGCACACAGCCTCTGTAATCGAATCAAGTAGGTCAGACACTTGAACGGGCTCGATTCAAGTAATGAGTATAATGGAAGCCAATGGTAAATGTGGCGCCCCTGAGGCTTCAGTCGCCACAGGGTACTGCATCTCACTTTAGGTGCAGTTGTCGCGGGCGGAGGAGGGGACGCTGCGCTCTCCCACTGCTCGGGTCCGGCTGCCGCTGCTGCTGCGGCTTGCTGCTGCTCGGTGGCTCGAGCGATGGGCCGGATCCCGGGGACTCGAGTGGCACTCCTCGCCCGTGAGTGAAAAGGGGATTGGTTTTGGGGATTTATTGTCCGTGACGCCACTCTCCCTAAACTGATCTCTAAGGCCGGTTTCACACATCCGGCTTTTCGCTGGTTTGCCGGATCCGGCGCTCTCCCGTACAGACAATACAGTACAGTGACAGCGCTGTAACTTCCGGGTCACATGCGCCGGTCACATGACAGCACGTGACCGGCGCTTGTTGCGCTGTCACTGTACTGTAGTCACTGTATGGGAGAGCGCCGGATCCGGCAAACCGGCAAAAAGCCGGATGTGTGAAACTGGCCTAACTGTTCTCACTAAACTCTAACTTCATCTCCTGGTTTTCCCGCCTCCAGGGCTGTGAACTCCTCGATGGGCGGAGCCAACCGCCTGGCCCACCCCTGGTGTGGACATCAGCCCCTGGAGGAAGGCAACAAGGATTTTTGTGTAGCTTTGGTGTACCTATCCGGGGTGTAGGGTGTGGTGGTGTCATGACCTGTGACCCCTGGCTTGCCCAGGGCGTCACACAGTACTCATCCCGGGTAAGGAAAAGGTTAATCGCTGGTGTTTCTCACATTCAAAAACCACACACAGTTAGGTGCTTTCCCACCATCAGGAGGCATGGGACTTTCCCGGTCACTAGGATAACCACCTGGGGGGGGCGCCACTTGGGGAAAAGGAAAGAGCATCTCACACTTAGTTTTGCCTCGGGCACTAGTGATGGGCAGTCCGGCTCTTTTTGGTGATCCGGTTCCCATGGCTCCACTCACCAAAAAGAGATGGCTCATTTGGATCGTTCTCGGCTCCTTATTAGCCCCTTCAGCCCCCGGGCACTTTCCGTTTTTGCATTTTTGTTTTTTGCTCCCCTTCTTCCGAGAGCCGTAACTTTTCTATTTTTCCGTCAATCTTGCCATATGAGGGCTTATTTTTTGCGGGACAAGTTGTACTTTTAAATGAAATCATAAGTTTTACCATATGGTGTACTGGAAAGCAGCAAAAAAATTCCAAGTGTGGAAAACCTGCAAAAGAAGTGTGATGGCACAATAGTTTTTGGGATGTTTTATTCACGGTGTTCACTATATGGTAAAACTGATGGGTCATTGTGATGCCTGAGGTCGGTGCGAGTTTGTAGACACCAAACATGTATAGGTTTACTTGTATCTAAGGGGTTACAAAAAATTCACAAGCTTGTCCAATAAAAGTGATGTACGTTTTGCGCCATTTTCCGAAACCCGTAGCGTTCTCATTCTTTGGGATCTATGGCTCAGTGACGGCTTATTTTTTGCGTCTCGACCTGACGTTTTTAACGGTACAATTTTTGCGCAGATGCTACATTTTGATCGCCTGTTATTGCATTTTGCGTAAAACTTGCGACGACCAAAAAACGTAATTTTGGTGTTTGGAATTTTTTTGCCACTACGCCGTTTACCAATCAGATTAATTGATTTTATATTTTGATAGAACGGCATTTCTGAACACAGCGATACCAAATGTGTATATTTATTTATTTTTTTAACCCTTTAATTTTCAATGGGGTGAAAAGGAGGTGATTTGAACTTTTAGGTTTTTTTTTTTTTTATTTTTTAAAACTTTTTTTTTACTTTTTTTTATTTTACTAGTCCCCCTAGAGGGCTATAGCGATCAGCAATCCGATCGCTCTGCACTATCTGCTGATCACAGCTATACAGCTGTAAACAACAGATACGGTCACTTCCTGATTCATTCGGCTCCTGGCCGAGTGAAAACGAAAGTGACTCGTTACAGCTACAGGCGTCATCACATGACCCTGTGCTACCATGGCAACCACTGAAAGCCACGTGATCACACACGTGACTTCCGGTGGGGGCGGCAGTAAGTGAAAATCATGGCCGCGCGTATATACATCTCACTGCCAGACTTTGGCAGGGAGATGTAAGGGGTTAATGTTATGGTTGGAATGCGATCCCACTCATAACATGCACGCACACATGTCAGCTGTTGAAAACAGCTGATATGTGCGCGGATCGCTGCATCCTGCCTGTGGCAGGGGGCGGGGCTTAACGGCACACGCTCCATGATGGATATATCCGTCAAAGGTTGTGAAGGGCTTAAATATGTGTTCACCCCAAGGTGAACACATATTTAAGATTATAATGACGCCTCTGAAACCCCGCCCACCCGCGGCTAAACCACGCCCACTTACAAGAGACCAATTAGATCGCGGAGTGTGCGGGGTTTAGATACGGGTGGGCGGGGTTTCAGCTGCGAAAAGAGCCGTTTAGTGATTTTAGTGGCTCACTTTGGTGATCCAGCTCCTGTCAGTTACAGCAGGCGGATCTTTGTGTTGGATCATTCGCGACCGACTCATCACTATCGGGCACAGCTTGGGGTTAGGAGCACAGTCAGGACCTCGGTCCAGGCATTTTCTTCCTCACACTTCTGAAGCACTGGAAGTCCTGTGGCTTGGAGCAGACAGCTCAGCCTGGGCTCTCTACAGCTATCAGGGATTCCAGGGTCTGCGGAGAGTGCAGGAAACACCCGCAGCCCGTTCCACATTCCATCCACGGGATTGGCGGGACCCCAACCAGAAAGAAAACACAGTGGGAACGCCGCGGTGGTGATCTCCGAATTATCCAGAATCGGATGGGGCCCATCATGGCAGGGACCGGCACTCTTAGGGCAGCAACCGGACAGTGAATAACAATCTTGAACTGCAACTATTGAGTCAGCCCTTCATTGCCGGCGCCCCGGGCTCTGGTGCCAACGGTCACCACCACCCCCATCATCCTCCCTGGGGCCTAGCTCTACCTGTGGGGAGCTGAATCATCCCGGCTGTGACACCATCTGCCGCAGAGGACAGCGCCCGCAGCGGCGGCTAATCCCTGGCCGCACACCACAGGTGGCGTCACGACACAACTACTACTTCCAATACCCTCATCATCCCACCATCCTTCTCCACTTCCCCTTTTGTGGACACCTCGGGGTCACGAAAGCGGGCAGGGCCACCCGTGACATCCCCTGACCCTCACCGGCCCAGTGACGAGTATTTCCCCAGGGCCCATGGGGTGCTCCATAAACCCAAGCATTTTTCTGGAAGCCTCGCCCCATGAGACCTCGGATGGAAGGAAAATTGTTGAAATGGATGGAAACAGTGCTCAAATAGAATGGGAACAGCATGGAGAAGACACCTGGAGACATCTCTAACTCCCAAGTCGCTGGGTGTACAAGTTCCGTTTTTTATGCGTTTTTTGATGCATTTTTGCTTGCAGATTTATCACAAAACCTGAAGAGAATTCTGATGTCACCAAAGTTATTAAGAACCCTGAAGTCTCATGCACACGTTACTTCCAGATTTGGTACAGAAAATAATCTGCAGCCTGTAAATTCTTTCAGTCATTTTGGAGCGTACAGTATTGACTTCAATGAAGTCAGTCAAAAATGCAATAAAAACACAGGTGAAAAACACATGCAAAAACGCTGCAAAAATGTGGGTTTTTAGTGCTGCATTTTTTCTACTAAGAGGTGCAGAAATGGTTACCGACCCAGCCTGGAAAATTGTCATGCAGAATAAGGAGGGACGGAGGGGGAGGATCCACAGCACAGTACTGTACCGCCCCGCAGGCTCGGCTGCGACCGTCGAGCCGCTCGGATCCGTGCTTGTACTACGGGTGGTGGCTCGAGCCTCTCACGGACCCGGGGGTCACGTCGCTCTGTAAGGGAGTTGGCACTACACGCGGGGATTTGGGTGTTTGATTTGGAATGACAGTTCGTGACGCCACCCACGGGTTGTGGTGATTATGGACACCACCGCTGCGGTGAAGGTACGGGGATCCCGAGAGCGATGTAATGGCGCACCTAGGTGTTGACCCCTTCGTGGATAGGGGGTGTTGGTCCCGGGGCCCGGTAGGCGAGGGCCGGGGTGCAGGGTGAAGTGTTGCGGTGCAGTGCGGTGCGGTTCCTGATGGCACTGGTGTACTCACTCTGACACAAGACACTGGAGTCTCTGGTAAACCAAAGGGAGTGATGAACGGGGCCTGCAGCCGGCTACAGCTTCTTCCAGACTAGGTTGGTGGTCTCCACCTTTCTCCTGCACCTCTGTGTAAATGTTTTGACTCCTGTGCCTAGACACCGGTAGTCCGCTCCCTGACTGGTATATGCCGGAGGAGCCCGTTTGCCCGCAGACACTGTCCCTTTGGGTCTCTATGCCTTGGCGGTGGCGTTACCCGGTATGGTTGGGCTGTTGTCTTCTAAAGGGACTTGTGTGGGGTAGGTCCTTGAGTCCAGCCCGCAATCAGTTGATTCGACTCGGCCCTGTCGGTTCAGGGCTTTGTACGGGGTCTGAGTACCCTGCCTGGTGCTCCGGTATCCAGTTGGCTCCCTGGTTCGGTTCTGGCGGGCCACTACCCTGTCCTGGTCCCTTACGCTTCCACCGGTCGTATTCCCGGTGTCCTGCAGGCGGCCACCACCGTCTGCCTCCTTGCCAATGGTGACTGGGATCCGACCCAGCCACCGGAGTAGTCTATGGCAGGCCTGAGCGCAGGTCTGCCTGTGAACTTGTCTGCTCTGCACTCGAACTTGAACTTGACTCCAACTGAGCCTGAACTTGACTACCTGTTTTCCCGCCTCCAGGCCTGTGAACTCCTCGGTGGGTGGAGCCAACCACCTGGCTCCCCCCCCCCCTGGTGTGGACATCAAACCTGGGTGGTGGTGACAAGGGTTTTGGTGTGGCTGGTGTTACCTAACCGGGAAGGGGATGTGGTGTTGTGTGTGACTACCTGGGACGACCTGGATAGTCCAGGGCGTCACAGCACCACAGCACCGCAACAGGCAGCAAGAGCAAGTGGGGTGGCCAGAGGGAGAAGGCAAGCAACTGTTCCCTATGGCACCCACATGCAGCAAGTTCCAGGCGAAGAGTTAGGTATTCCCTAGTCTGGCGCTTTGTTAAAAGAAGTGCGGACAAGAAAAGAATGGTCATTTGCAACCTGTTCCATACCAAGATTAGCAGGGGCAGACCACCATCAGCATGCTCAGGCACATGTCATCACCTGACTAGGTGTCGCGGGCGGAGGAGGGGACGCTGCGCTCACCCACTGCTCGGGTCCGGCTGCTCTGCTGCTGCTGCTCGGTGGCTCGAGCGACGGGCTGGATCCCGGGGACTCGAGCGGCGTTCCTCGCCCGTGAGTGAAAGGGGGTGGTTTGGGTTTAGGGATTTTGTCCGTGACGCCACCCACGGTTATGGTGAGGTTGTGACACCACCGCTGATCTCGACGGGGATCCCGGGAGCAATGACAGGGAGCAGCTTGGATGTTGGTTCTCCCCTCCGTGGGTAGGGGGGTTGGTTGTCCCGGGGCCCGGTGAGGGGTAGTAATGGATGGCAGGCGGGTTACGGGGCCTGGCGAGGTGCAGGGTCGCGGGGGCAGCGCTGTGCCGCACGGCACGGTGGTACTCACTCAGCCAATGAAGAATGCAAAGTCTCCGGTAAAGCAAACGGCTGGATGGACGGGTCCCACAGGCGGCTGCGGTGTTTTTCCCCTGACCCAGTTTAGTAATGTAAGTCCTTTCCTGCACCCTCTTGTACGCTCCTCCTGCGCTCCGGTTTCCAGCTGGCTCCCCGGTTCGGTACCGGTGGGCCACCGCCCAGCCCCGGCTACCTACGGTTCCAAGACTGTCTTCCCGGCTCCCGCAGACGGCCACTACCGTCTGCCTCACTGGCTACACGAGGGACCTAGGCTACAACCTAGGCCCCAGTCTGCGTCTGCCTCTCTGCAGACCTCCTCTCTCTTCCTCTGCCTGGACTTGTCTGCGCTGGTTTTTCCCTCAGGCCAGCTAGACTCCTCGGTGGGCGTGCCCATCTCCTTAACTCCGCCCACCTGGTGTGTCTGTCTGAACCCGAGGGAAGAAATCAGGTCTCACTGGGGATGACTGCTGTGAACTGCTGGGGGTGGGGGTGTGTGTGTATTGTTACCTGTGGCCCCTGGCTTGTCCAGGGCGCCACATTCCCCCTTAGTAAAATGCAGACCGTCCGCGGGCTGCCCGTCCATCACCGGTTTTATTTTTCACGAACTGAAAAAGAATAAAACGTTTTTAAACATTTTCACACATGCAATTTTTTTCATACAACTTCCCTTACGGGATGCATAACACTTCAACCGTTGCAACAACAATAAAACACTTTTAATAATGGCAACGGAACGGGTCCTTCAGTCACCCACCCAAACAAGCTGGCCCTGATGCTGCCCCTAAGAAATGGGCAGCACCCCTTGACCCCAGTCCAGAACCAGGCTGCCCAGATTCGTTAACGGGATTGTACTTCGCTGCCGTTGTGGCCGGGCGGACTGCCGGAGCCGTCGTCATCTCCGTCGCGGCCGGGCGGACTGCCGGGGCCGTCATCATCAGCGGTGCGGCCGGGATGGAAGCCGGGACCGGTGGCAGGGCGGTGACGAAGGTAAGGCCTGGGGACCCCAGGTCTGGGCCCTCCCTCACAGACGCTGCGAGCTCCACTACCAGTGACAGAGGTAACGGGTCGGTCGGGGCGTTGGCCGCGGGCACGGGCACTGAGGTTTCAGCGGTGCCGGACGGACGGGAGATCTCGTGCAGCGGTGCTCCAGGAACCAAATACTTGCAGAGTCCTGGCGTCCCTGCTTCCACAGCCGCGGTTGACATGCGGCTAGACGCCATCCGTCCCCCTTAGTCTTTTTCCGGCTCCTCCTCTACAGGGGCGGGGTTTCGGCTTTCGCGCCTCCACTACTCGGGAAGATGCTCGAGCGGGGACTTATCGCGCCCAAAATGGCGGCTTCTCCAAATTTTCGGCCGGACACCTCCGGCGGTCATAAGGTGCACCTCCACCAGAAGGCAGAGCAGTAAGATCTTGTTCGTGACGCCAAGTTGTCGCGGGCGGAGGAGGGGACGCTGCGCTCACCCACTGCTCAGGTCCGGCTGCTCTGCTGCTGCTGCTCGGTGGCTCGAGCGACGGGCCGGATCCCGGTGACTCGAGCAGCGTTCCTCGCCCGTGAGTGAAAGGGGGTGGTTTGGGTTTAGGGATTTTGTCCGTGACGCCACCCACGGTTGTGGTGAGGTTGTGACACCACCACTGCTCTGGACGGGGATCCCGGGAGCGATGACAGGGAGCAGCTTGGATGTTGGTTCTCCCCTCCGTGGGTAGGGGGGTTGGTTGTCCCGGGGCCCGGTGAGGGGTAGGGATGGATGGCAGGCGGGTTACGGGGCCTGGCGAGGTGCAGGGTCGCGGGGTCAGCGCTGTGCCGCACGGCACGGTGGTACTCACTCAGCCAATGAAGAATGCAAAGTCTCCGGTAAAGCAAACGGCTGGATGGACGGGTCCCACAGGCGGCTGCGGTGTTTTTCCCCTGACCCAGTTTAGTAGTGTAAGTCCTTTCCTGCACCCTCTTGTACGCTCCTCCTGCGCTCCGGTTTCCAGCTGGCTCCCCGGTTCGGTACCGGTGGGCCACCGCCCAGCCCCGGCTACCTACGGTTCCACCAAGACTATGACGGCCACAACCGTCTGCCTCACTGGCTACACAAGGGACCTAGGCTACAACCTAGGCCCCAGTTTGCGTCTGCCTCTCTGCAGACCTCCTCTCTGCAGACCTCCTCTCTCTTCCTCTGCCTGGACTTGTCTGCGCTGGTTTTTGCCTCAGGCCAGCTAGACTCCTCGGTGGGCGTGCCCATCTCCTTAACTCCGCCCACCTGGTGTGTCTGTCTGAACCCGAGGGACGAAATCAGGTCTCACTGGAGATGACTGCTGTGAACTGCTGGGGGTGGGGGTGTGTGTGTGTGTTGTTACCTGTGGCCCCTGGCTTGTCCAGGGCGCCACATTGGCACCCGACTAGGTGGGCTAAACGCCTGGGTCCACAATTAGTGTCTACAAGTGACACCACAGCCTCTTCCCCTGTGCTACATGCTTGCTAATCCCCTGACCAGTATGCAGGCACGGATGCCTCCCGCCCTGGACCAATTGTTGCACTATCAGCAACCACATTTGATTTTTTTTCTCCCAGCGCAGTGTTCAGCTTTACCAACCCCAGGTCTTGAAACGCAAACCACCAGGCCCAAACACTACGGTAAATGGACACATTTCCAGATTGCTTGGCCTGAAAATGTTGCCATTTTAGGTTTGTTGACACTGAGACTTTCCACAACCTCATGGAGGCGGCCATCTCTCGGTACTTGGTCCCCCAGTGTGCTGGCCCTGCCTTACACCAACATGTGTCCCTTATCATCATCCGTGCCTTGACCAATGCAGGTACTGTGAAAGGTCCACTTAACGACCGACATGTGGAAAAGTGCTTGTGGCCAGTGATACTACATTTCCCTGACGTCACACTGGGTGAACCTTCTGGAGGCCTAGTTGGATCCTGGGACAGCACATGTGCTAATGACAAAAAGGATTTTTTGGCCCCAGTTCCATCAGGGTTTCCTCCTCCTCCTACACTATAGCTGAAATTCGCGTGAGTCTGCGACAGGCCAGGCTTAACCTGGAGAAGTATGACAAAGTACCTATCGAGTATTCACCAAAGCATCCGATGATGAAGCTGGACTTGGCTTCCGGTAGACACTAGGTACATCTCCAAGACAGTGCCCAGACTGCAGCATCTGACCCCAGGGCTACAGCATTACCATGCATGGCAGACAATTCCAGCATAAGGATTGGCTGTAAAAAAGCTACAAAACATGCTGGCCAGGGACTTGAGCATGCTGCTCGAGCACCCGCAATCCTAGGTCTAGTAACGAGTGTAAGAACAAAAAATTCTAAGAAGAACTGACAGGGTCAAAGAATTTTATTAGTGGTTAAGACTTAATGAATGCCAACTGGCAGTATGACTAGAACAGGGGCGCCACATATATAAATATCTAAAAGTCAAGTACAGGTATCTCTGCAGAGATATAAGGTGAGATACAAAAATTCCAATATATAGGAGAAAAAAACCCCCATTTGGCTGTAAAAATCAGGGTCAGCAAGAGTAAAAACACAGAAAAAGTAATTAGGGGTACTTTGCACACTACGACATCGCTAGCCGATGCTGCGATGCCGAGCGCGATAGTCCCCGCCCCCGTCGCAGCTGCGATATCATGGTGATAGCTGCCATAGCGAACATTATCGCTACGGCAGCTTCACATGCACTCACCTGCCCTGCGACGTCGCTCTGGCTGGCGAACCGCCTCCTTATTAAGGGGGCGGGTCGTGCGGCGTCATAGCGACGTCACATGGCAGGCGGCCAATAGAAGCGGAGGGGTGGAGATGAGCGGTACGTAAACATCCCGCCCACCTCCTTCCTCCCGTATAGCCGGCGTGAGCCGCAGGACGCAGGTAAGGTGCTGTTCCTCGCTCCTGCGGCTTCACACACAGCAATGTGTGCTGCCGCAGGAACGAGGAACAACATCGTAACATCGGTCCTTCCGAAATTATGGAAATGTCGGATCCTACACCGATGATACGAATTGGATGTTTTTGCGCTCCTTAATCATATCAAAAAGGATTTACACACTACGATATCGACTGTGACGCTGGATGTGCACCACTTTCAATTTGACTACACCGACATCGCAGCTGCGATGTCGTAGTGTGCAAAAAGCCCCTTAGGATTGGAACACAGAGTTCACAAATGTGGTATGTATAGCAATCATGCAATAGCTATAGCCATAGTACATATCATTATTTTAGTGATATAAGGCTGGCTACTAATATTATTGGTGGCCGGAACTACATATGTTGCCAATAATACTTGTGTTAGTATATATAACAGTTGTAGCTGTAGTACATGGTATTAATATGCTAATGAATGTAACTGTGAAGAAAAGATATAGTATAATTACAGCATGGGGTATCTCAGATGCAGCGTGTTACTCACTAATGTCAAGAGCAAGTATGTAGGGGAGCCTCCCAAGTATAAACATGATAAATAAGGGGTATTTACCTGTACAGAAGAGGACCTGTATGCACATGTGACGCCAGCCCCGACACGCACGTTTCGGCGTCACCTTCGTCTGACGAAGGTGACGCCGAAACAAAATCGCAGTACTAGTGTCTACCACGTGTCAGATGAATCTCACCCAATGAAGTCTATGGGTGCACCCCCCAAAAAATCTGATTGGACACAGAGTCACCGTATAGCATCTAATTTTTATGGATATATTTCAATTCTCCGACATAGGAAACTGTATTTAAGTTTTGTAACTCTTTAATAACTGCTGCTGTATAAAAAGAGGCAGATGACAAATGTGAAAAAATCATTAGAGGTTCCTGGATAAAACTCGGACAGCTTTGTTTATTCTCATGTGAACCCAGCCTTTTAATGGGTTGTCCTAGTTTGGTTTGAAAGTCTGCAGTCGTGCTATGTGACTATGGATTTGTGAATCCTCTCATCCTGCACAGTGGACGGTGTCTGGATTCTCCGGTGCTGGGATGTAACTGCAAGTCTGCATGTTTCCAGCCACATTCCAACTAGACATGCACGACTTCCCTCAATTAAATTGTATTGAGGATTCTGTGCACGTCTAGTTGGAATGTGGTCAGACTTCCGCTTACATAGCTGACGTCATTTCTTTGATGAAGATTTTTGCAGAATTGAGGTAAAAAAAGAACCTGTTACAAAACACATGATAATCCGGGTTTGAACTGAAAACCACTTAAAAAAAAATCACATGGAGTTCTGATGTGGATTTTTCTTGAAAATTACATAATGTTTTTCCACCTGAACTAAAACTTTTTGTGAACATAACCTTATAAACAATGACGTTTTGCCCATTTATTATTATCTTTAGATTCTGCGCAGTATATTCTTTATATTCTCTAGGACCAATCTGCGGTATCTTTCCTTTATCCATTAGTAATTAGTATAGTTGTGTTGTAGAACTCAGTAAATGGACCCTGTAGTGCTGCTGCGTTATAATTGGACTAATCATAAAAAGCTAATTATTCTAGGTAGGAAATACCACTGTAGTACAGCAATCATTTTTGATAAGGCTAATTACTGCCTCAGTACTAGTGTGCGGAGACCAGACTGTGAAATTGTGGGGGGCTCATGTGACATAACTCCATGGAAACATTCTCAATAACTTTCACTAACTAATCATCTCAGCGGATACTTAAAGGGAGTGTAACGTAAGTAATAATAAACATATAGAGCACCTTATCTTGTTATTAAAGGGGTTGTCTTATAATGAAGGCAATGTGGCCTACTGTCCAGGGCCTGAAGCTCTGGTTGACCCATAGCCAGATTGCCCTCATGGTAATGTTTTGTGCGGCAATACATACTCACCTTATTCCCATTCCCCCTGTGCAGATCTCTGGGCAGGAGCTTTCCTGGAACTATGCTACTGGCAATACAGAGTGACAGCGCGGGTTCTGGGGATCAAAAAAACATGGAACCTTGTAAATTGGAGCAGAAGAGCACCAGGGAAATGTGAGAAAACTGGCATGTGTGCCAGTAACTAGGATGCTATGTGGAGCTCATGCTGTATGTAGGAGGCTATATGGGGGCTCATGCTGTATATAGGAGGCTATGTGGGGGCTCATGCTGTATGTAGGAGGCTATGTGGGGGCTCATGCTGTATATAGGAGGCTATGTGTGGGCTCATGCTGTATGTAGGAGGCTATGTGGGGGCTCATGCTGTATATAGGAGGCTATGTGTGGGCTCATGCTGTATGTAGGAGGCTATGTGGGGGCTCATGCTGTATATAGGAGGCTATGTGGGGGCTCATGTTGTATGTAGGAGGCTATGTGGGGGCTCATGCTGTATATAGGAGGCTATATGGGGGCTCATGCTGTATATAGGAGGCTATGTGGGGGCTCATGCTGTATGTAGGAGGCTATGTGGGGGCTCATACTGTATATAGGAGGCTATGTGGGGGCTCATACTGTATGTAGGAGGCTATGTGCGGGCTCATACTGTATGTAGGAGGCTATGTGGGGGCTCATGCTGTATATAGGAGGCTATGTGTGGGCTCATGCTGTATGTAGGAGGCTATGTGGGGGCTCATGCTGTATATAGGAGGCTATGTGGGGGCTCATGCTGTATATAGGAGGCTATGTGGGGACTCGTGCTTTATATAGGAGGCTAGGTGGGGGCTCATGCTTTATATAGGAGGCTAGGTGGGGTGTTCATGCTTAATGTAGGGAGCTATGTGGGGGTTCATGATGTATATAGGAGGATGTGTGAGGGCTTGTCCTGTATGTAGAGGGCTATCAGGGTGCTCATACTGTATATGGGGGCTTTGTTGGGGCTCATACTGTATATAGAAGGCTGTGTGGGGGCTCATGCTGTATGTAGGGAGCTATGTGATGGCTCATCCTGTATATAGAGGGCTATGTGGGGGTTTATGCTGTATATAGGGAGCTATGTGATGGCTTATCATGTATATATAAGCTATGTAGGGGTTCAAACTGTATGTAGAAGGCTATGTGGGGGCTCATGCTGTATGTAGGGAGGTCGTGGGGCTCATGCTGTATATGGAGCTATGTGGGGGATTATGCTGTATGTAGGGTGATCTTGTAGGCTCCTGCTGTATATAGGGAGCTATGTGATGGCTCATCCTGTATATAGAGGCCTATGGTGGTGGCTCATACACAACATAGGGACAAGGAGGGGGTCATACTGTATATGGGGCTATGTGGAGTCTCATTCTGTATATAGGGTCTACATTGGCGTGCAAAAGTCTGAACACCCCTGCAAAGCAGGAGCCCCCACATAGCCCTCTATATAGGGATGAGCTATCACATAGCTCCCTACATACAGCATGAGACCCCACACAGCCTTCTATATACAGTATGAGCCCCCACAGCCCCTATATACAATGTAGAATTAATTAGGCATCTAGGTTTATGTTTCTTCTCTATATTTGCTAAATCCATTTTTAGACCGTGTTTCACTTTCTACAATCCTTGTTACATCTGTTTTAATTGTATTAATTACACAAAACATTCTTCACTTTTCCTATCCATTAAACTGTAAAATATGGACAGTGCATGGGTGACAGCCATGTGTTATCCACTTTTTTCAAATTTCTCACTCCCATTGGTTTGCATTGGCCAGTTTCATACGTAATAGACATAAGAGCCATATTTTGCTCCCAACAATTACTTACTTAATAGGGTTCTCCAGAATTTTAAAGAGAGTGGCCTAAAAGTCAAAAATGTTCCAAAATACAAAAACACCTACGTTAACCCTTTGAATTCCCGGCCTTTTCAGCTCTTCCGCTGAGGTGGCCACTTGCTGGTCCATATTCCATAAGACTGCAGCAGTCGGGGTCGGCTCCAGGCTTATGCAGGGCCTAGGGCTCCTCTTCGATTTTTCCTCCCCGCCTTACGCTCTAATTTACTTTTAATTTTTGATCCATTGAGTTGTATTAGGGTTTGTTTATTATTTTTTTTTGGCTGTATGAGCTGCAGTTTTTATCATCACCATTTCGAAATCCATACAAATTTCTCAAATTTTTTTTTGCCAGGAGAAGTGATAAAAATATAGCTATTCTGCCATTTCCATGTTTTTTTTCAGCCTTCAACATATGGGATAAATATTATAATATTTTATTCGTTTGGACACTTTCATACAGAGTAATTCTGAATATGTACATTTTATTTATATATAAAAAATGTTTACATTTTTATTTATTTAACATTTTTATTTGCTCTCCCCTTGGGGACTTCAACTAGGAATCTCTTGATTGCTTGGATAATACACTGCAATACTGTAATAATGCAATGTTGTGTAATATTACCCATATCCTTCAAGGAGGATGTTGGCGCTGGGCCATTCGGGCACCACACCCCTTCGACAATGGTCCCCCGTTTGTGGGTGCATCTCTGTGTAGGGTGCATGGCACTCACTTTCATCTGCGGGACAACGTCCATCTCTCCGTCCACACTTGCAGGGGCTTCTGGACAGCGTTTACACCACACCAGTGACAGCCCTCCTTTCATCAAAAGCTCCCACTATGGGTGCGGGTGCAGCTTTGCCGTTCACAGGCTACCATATAAGCAGAGACCACCTCTCCTTTCTCTATCAATACCCTCGGGAGTATTTCACACAGGTCTATGGTACCCTGGGTTTGTCCCATTTTCCTCAACCAACTCCCCGTCACGACACGCCTAGATGGCTTCACCAAGCCCTGCAAGGATGGGCCTCAAGCTCCAGACCTTTCAGGATTGGCATCAGGTTTTCAGGACCAACCCCGGCACTGAGGCCCTTCTCCTGCTAGACAGTTAACTGAACTCCTCTGTCTCTTATAACCAGGAGACTTGGGGAAGGTCCAGCATTTGGCAAAACCTATAATGAACAGGGGTTACACCATGACAAACAAGGGGTAGACTGGGGGCACTTTAACAACAGTGGGTCCTAGCGTTAGTGAGAGGTAAAATGGACACTTCCTCCACTTAACTGCTGCTGTACCCTGCACTCTAAGCTAGTCCCTATACAGGTTCCTCCCCTGTCACCAAGCAGGAACCTGAAGCCCTGAGTGACCTTACAGTAGTCCTGGCTAGTGAGTGGACAGGTAAGGATCACTAGTCCTACCACTGCACTAAAACAGCACATAAGGGAAGGGAAAGCAATAAAGGATAAACTACAAATTCTTGGCTGCAGTCAGGCACCAGGACTGCCTACACCACAACAGACAGGAAGGGTTCCAACACCTCCTTCCACCTCCAGGCCAAGTCTCAGACTGAGGGTTCAGTATAACCAGTGCCCTCTACAGGGAGTAGAGGGTATATATAGGGACTGGGAGTGGTCCCAAACCGGAAGCACCTGAAAAGGTAATGAGAAGGCTGCTGGGAAAGAAAAAGTGACATTAACCCATTACACACCAAAAGAAAGGAAACTACATTTATTATTGAGAGCCTATCATGGAAATTACTCTCTAGCCCTGAATCTGTCATCAGTCTCATAATGCAGACAGACAGCCGTGACACCTATAAAGAAAGACAAGGACCTGTTACCAAGTCAAAAATAACACTTTTTCTTGCTCTTATTTTATTCTCACTGTTTCCGTAAGTATTCTGGCTTTTGCTTTTTTGTAAATTTTCCATATGATTTCAAAGACATGAATGTTTTTATGCTTTATCCAAGGGGGTGTGGCACACAGTATAATAAAACAGAGCAGCCAAAAGACACACCCACGAGGAGCCTGTGAGCCACACCCCCTTGTAAAAACCATAAAAAGGCCCATATCTCTGATACCGTATGGCAGATTAAAACAACAAAAAGAACAGAATATACAGGCGAGCGGCGGGATTAAAATAACGAAAACAGGTCCTTTTTGCATAGAATATTTTCTTATATAAATTTATGAAAAATTACCATGACAAAATTGTCTTTTTACGGTTTACTAATACCGGGCAGTCTGTTTTTAGTGGCAGTACTCCTACTGTCCAGTAGATGGCACTGTTGATTTTGTGGCATAATTACTTAATAAATCCTCCGCAGAGACTGAGAGCTATAAACTGAAGAGGATAATGGAAGGAAAAACAGTCTCAGCAGAGATTTCTTCATGAAAATCTTTCCACCTGCCCTTATTTAATCTGTAATTGCCAGACAGGTCTCCTTTACATGTGTGAGCCGTGTCTCCTTACACGTATACTTTTCCCTTGCCGCTGATTGTCTCTTCATCCTAATGACATGATACGGATGCAATCTTAAATCTAATAAGTGTCAATTACATGCCAGTGATTCTTAGACCCCATTCAAATTACTTGAGGTTGTCAAACAGTGGGGTCATTATACCCAAGGCGGTACTGGGGCTTGTGGCCATAGAAAAAAACCCTCTTTATTCTGCTATATAAAATCAGAGGCACATTAGGCATCCAAAATAATGTTTTTGTTGATCCTGTTATGGATCTGTATAAATAGAAGGTTGTGCCAATTAAATAAACACAAACATTGTGAGTACTTTTATAAAAGACTTGTTACTTGCTCAAAATAGCTAAATACATTGTAAAAATCCCTGTTCTCCCCTGATTCGGACGCTCTTTTCCATTTTGCGCTGTGTTGCTCCACTGCAGAGATATTCACATTTGTTGCTTTTGGAGCGCAGTATGTGAAATCTCTGCTTGTAGTACAACTGTGTGTTCCTGGGGGCAAACACTTTTACCCATGCATCTCAGCATGGCTGCTGAGTTACCCTGTTTCCCCGAAAATAAGACCTACTCTGAAAATGAGCCCTACTCCAAAAATAAGCCCTAGTTGCGGTTCCATAAGAAGCTAAAAAAGTTAAAGAATACAGCAGGACTCTTCATCAAAGAAAGCAGAGCCCCCAAAAGAAAGCAGACACCCAAAAAAGAAAAAATCGCACTCACCAGACCACAAAAAATTGCAGTTGGTAAGTGCCGATGGTGGATGGGCTCTCACACAGAGATCTGCATCGCTCTCAGGTCCTTTGCCGTTCCAGCTGCATTGCACTGCAGCTCTCACACACAGATCGGGTCCCAGTATCACTCTGCACGAGTAATACTGATTCCAGTCAACAGGGGGAGCCGACAGCTGAAGAACACAGAGGGACTAACAGCAATGCAGATTTGTGTGTGAGAGCCCATTCACTTGTCAACTCTAATTGTTTGGGGTCTGGTAAGTGCAATTCTTTTAGGGGGCGTCTGCTTTCTTTTTGGGGTAAACTTAGCAGTACATAGAGAATAATACATTTAAGCAGATAATTTAATCCTTTGTAAAAAGGGTATATACCCCACATTATAGGACGGGTTCTGCACCATGAGAATAGCAGATCAGATAAGAAAATGTGCATCTGAGGCCTGCAACACACATCAGTTTAAAACGTGCGTGTTTGGTCCGTCTCCGTACATACCGGAGATACGACCAAACGTGCACATATGTTTTTTTTATGTTTAAAGGCACACGTGCGTGTTATTTGATCTTCCGTGTGTTCGTGTGCATCCCACGTTTTTTGCTCCGTTTGGCACGGAAGCATGTTCGTTTTTGGGACGGAGCACGCACACACGGACATAATGTTAGCCTATGGGAGTCCAAATAAAACGTTCCTTGCACGGATGTGTGGTTATGTTGTCCATGAGAAATGTCCGTGTGTGATGCAAAATGTCGTTACTACATGTCGGAAGACAGAGTAGCGGGATGAGAATGAACTCGGGTGAACTTCACCCGACTTCATTGTCATGCCGCGGCTCTGTTTGTGTGCCGTGTACTGATTAGCGGTCACCTGTGAAGGATTCACCGGTGACCGCTAATCCCCCGAGTGACTGCAGTGTCCCCCACTCTCTCATACTCACCGATCCCCGATCACCGGCGCTGCACGGCGTTCACACTGCTCCGGCGGCTTTTTCTAATTTGAAAAAGCCGGCCGCTCATTAAACAATCTCGTATTCCCTGCTTTCCCCGCCCACCGGCGCCTATGATTGGTTGCAGTGAGACACGCCCCCCACGCTGAGTGACAGGTGTCTCACTGCACCCAATCACAGCAGCCGGTGGGCGTGTCACTATGGAGTATAGAAATAAATAAATAATTTAAAAAACTGGCGTGCGGTTCCCCCAAATTTAATACCAGCCAGATAAAGCCATACGGCTGAAGGCTGGTCTTCTCAGGATGGGGAGCTCCACGTTATGGGGAGCCCCCCAGCCTAACAATATCAGTCAGCAGCCGCCCAGAATGGCCGCATACATTAGATGCGACTGTTCTGGGACAGTACCCGGCTCTTCCCGATTTACCCTGGTGCGTTGGCAAATCGGGGTAATAAGAAGTTATTGGCAGCCCATAGCTGCCACTAAATCCTAGATTAATCATGTCAGGCGTCTCCCCGAGAAACCTTCCATGATTGATCTGTAAATTACAGTAAATAAACACACACAACTGAAAAATCCTTTATTATAAATAAAAAACACAAACACATTCCCTGGTTCACCAATTTAATCAGCCCCAAAAAGCCCTCCATGTCCGGCGTAATCCACGGAGTTCCAGCGTCGCTTCCAGCTGTGCTGCATGGAGGTGACCGGAGCAGCAGAAGAAACCGCCGCTCCTGTCACCTCCACGCAGCAAATGAAGAGAGCCGCGTGATCAGCTGAGCTGTCACTGAGGTTACCTAGATCCAGCGGTGGATGCAGCGGTGGCCGCTGGTAACCTCAGTGACAGCTCAGCTGATCGCGCTACTCACCGCCGCTCTGGTCAGCTCCACGCAGCAACTGAGGTTAGTATCGCGATCAGCTGAGCCGTCACTGAGGTTACTCGCGGCCACCGCTGCATCCACCGCTGGATCCAGGTAACCTCAGTGACAGCTCAGCTGATCACGCGGCTCTCTTCATTTGCTGCGTGGAGGTGACAGGAGCGGCGGTTTCTTCTGCTGCTCCGGTCACCTTCATGCAGCAGAGCTGGAAGCGACGCTGGACCATCCTGGAGTACGCCGGACATGGAGGGCTTTTTGGGGCTGATTAAATTGGTGAACCAGGGAATGTGTTTGTGTTTTTTATTTATAATAAAGGATTTTTTCTGTGTGTGTGTTTATTTACTGTAATTTACAGATTAATCATGGAAGGTGTCTCGGGGAGACGCCTGACATGATTAATCTAGGATTTAGTGGCAGCTATGGGCTGCCAAAAACTCCTTATTACCCCGATTTGCCAACGCACCAGGGCAAATCGGGAACAGCCGGGTACAGTCCCAGAACTGTCGCATCTAATGTATGCGGCCATTCTGGGCGGCTGCTGACTGATATTGTTATGCTGGGGGGCTCCCCATAACATGGACCTCCCCATCCTGAGAAGACCAGCCTTCAGCCATATGGCTTTATCTGGCTGGTATTAAATTTGGGGGGAACCGCACGCCGTTTTTTTTTATTATTTATTTATTTATTTCTATACTCCATAGTGACACGCCCACCGGCTGCTGTGATTGGGTGCAGTGAGACACCTGTCACTCAGCGTGGGGGCGTGTCTCACTGCAACCAATCATAGGCGCCGGTGGGCGGGGAAAGCAGGGAATACGAGATTGTTTAATGAGCGGCCGGCTTTTTCAAATTAGAAAAAGCCGCCGGAGCAGTGTGAACGCCGTGCAGCGCCGGTGATCGGGGATCGGTGAGTATGAGAGAGGGGGGGGACACTTCAGTCACTCGGGGGATTAGCGGTCACCGGTGAATCCTTTACAGGTGACCGCTAATCAGTACACGGCACACAGACAGAGCCGCGGCATGACAATGAAGTCGGGTGAAGTTCACCCTAGTTCATTCTCATCGCGCTACTCTGTCTGCTGTCTGCCGACATGTAGTAAACAACATTTTGCATCACACACGGACATTCCACACGGACAACACAAACACATGTCAGTTAAGTTTCACATGCACACACGGACATTTCACACGCACATATGGCTAGCATACGGGATACATACGCAGGCCACACATACCATAAAAACGGACCTAAAAGACGGAAAACGGACCCGAAAAACGGCCCGTTTTACACGGACGTGGTTTTCACGGATGTGTGTTTTAGGCCTGAACCAGTAATAGGAGTAACACATAAGGTTGATGCTCCAGAATGTGATGACATGATTAGATTTGAATAAATGTTAATTTATTTGTTCCAGAATAAATGTAAATTGTTGTTCAAGGGGAAATATAAGACATTCCCTGAATATAAGCCCAGAGCAAAAAAAATAATATAAGACCCCGTCTTATTTTAAGGGTAATACAGTAGCTGTGTAGCCATGTCAGTCATTGCCAAACTGTGATTGACAGCATTTGGGAGGGAAAGGTGAAAGCATACAGTTACAAAGAAATCTCTGAAGGAATGCCCAGTTGCACTACAGCATAATGTAGAGATAGAGACCCTGATTCCATTGATGTGTCTCTTACCCAGCTGCTTGCTATAGTTTCAATACAATCAGTGTTTTATCAGCAGGAGATTGACTGCAGGACTAGGTACCTATGCCAAGCAGTCCAGCTAATGTGTGTTACTCCGCCCACACCACTTCTGCCAATCAGTGATGGGGGTGGGGTTACACACATTAGCTTGACTGCCTGGCACAAGACACCTAGTCTCCTTGCTGCCAAAACAGTGCACACAGGAAACTGCCAATCAGTGGTGGGGGTGGGGTTATACACAGCTCAACATTCTGAGCACTGCTACATCTACATCAGAGAAAACAGGGATTCTATCAAAATTGCTGGAATCAGGCTCTCTGCCCCTACATTATGCTTCTCTCAGATTCCATAGCAAAAACCTGCTGACAGATTACTTATAAGTAATATTCCGGTACTGTTGGTGCATTTGTAGAATATTGGACAAATACACCCATGGGCGTTATATTGCCTTAGGTGCAGTGGGTGCATTGTAACTTGTTGGCACTTTGTTTTACTGTTGTCTTATTAGAAAAGCCTGATAATACACTGTGGCATTGTTTTGCATTGTTTTAATTAGCATAATTATACCTGAAAAGCAAGTGATACCATTGTCTATTGCCTCACTGCAACAGACAATTCTTTTCAGTGCATGGATGGCAGGAATCTCATGGCGACGCAGGGACACAATAAGGATTCAGTTCATGTTTCCATTATTGCTTGGAGTATAAATGAAAGCAGAGATTCTGGCCAATCCCATTAGAGTCATTGAATATGGCTTATTTATCCTCCATTCATTTCTGACACTTGAAAAGGTTCATTAACTGCCGGCTATATGGCAAACAACTGTCATGATAGAGAAACATTAAAAGAAGTCAGTGATCACAAAATGACTTTTCAAACCAAGCACAGAACCCTGTATGGGGACAAAGCAATGACAAGTATTGTCCAAATACTTTACTAATTCTTCTATATTCTAATGAGGTGCTCCGTGCACCCTTGGTGTGGCCGCACAGTTCACTGCACTTTCCCATCCATTAACCGCCTCATTAGCATATTTGCATAAAGATCAATTAGGTTAACAATTAATTAATTAATTAAAATCAACATGGCAACAATTTTAGAATATTATTAAAGCCATGTCCCCTAAGAGGTGATGTGCTTGGTTTAAACAGTCATGTTGTGTTGGCAGACTCCCTTTAATTCATAACTTGTGCCAATAATTTGATGGGTAGCGTCATAACTTTATTCAACGACAGCAAGATTCTGGTCACCTAAAATACTGACAAAGCTGACCTCTCTCTTCTTTTCTCCACAATCAAGATCTTCTCACTCTTCGGTGCACCCTGCAGGTGTGAAAAAACATATGGGGCTTTTTTACTCCAGAAGTTCTCACCCTCGGACCTCTTGGGTGTGGATTAATTTAGCCATTCTCACCCTCGGAGCTTTTGGATGTGGTTTAACTTAGCAGCTCCTACCCTCAGACCTCTTGGGTGTGGTTTAATTTAGCAGTTCCTACCCTTGGCCCTCTTGGGTGTGGTATAATTTAGCAGTTCCTACCCTCAGACCTCTTGGGTGTGGTATAATTTAGCAGTTCCTACCCTCGGCCCTCTTGGGTGTGGTATAATTTAGCAGTTCCTACCCTCGGACCTCTTGGGTGTGGTTTAATTTAGCAGTTCCTACCCTCGGACCTCTTGGGTGTGGTTTAATTTAGCAGTTCCTACCCTCGGACCTCTTGGGTGTGGTATAATTTAGCAGTTCCTACCCTCGGACCTCTTGGGTGTGGTATAATTTAGCAGTTCCTACCCTCGGACCTCTTGGGAGTGATTTCAATAAGCAATTCTCATCTTTACACCTCTTTGGTGTAGTTTCATTTAGCAGTTCTCACCCTCAGACCCCTTGGGTGTGGTTTCATTTAACAGTTTCTAGCCTCAGACCTCTTGGGTGGGGTTTTATTAAAAGCAGTTCTCACACTTGGATCTTTCGGTTGTGTTTTCATTTAGCAGTTCTCACCCTCGGACCTCTTGGATGGGGTTTGATTTAGCAGTTCCTACCCTCAGACCCCTTGGGTGTGGTTTCATTTAGCAGTTCCTACCCTCAGACCTCTTGGGTGTGGTTTAATTTAGCAGTTTTCACCCTCGGACCTCTTGGGTGTGGTTTTGTTTAGCAGTTCTCACCCTCGAACCTCTTGGGTGTGGTCTCACTCTCACGTGGGCACTGATCCACTTTAATTTGCCTACATCGGCCAACAAACACAGTACCACAGTTCACCTCTTTCACTTAGGTGGCAGTTCTTTCCTCACCATACCTCACAATTCCATCTTGTAAAAACTTTGGCAAGCCCCTATACAATCCCTGGCTTATTGTTGCTACGGTATCTGCTAATCCATCTCTCCTACGCTGGTCACTGGATCCCCCGTCTGGGAGAATCTCCCTTCCATGAATCTAGGATGGCACCTCATTTGGCAAGTGGACCAGTGTACCAGGCAAAATAAGCTCCAACCTACTCACCTGCTACCTGTGACTGAGCCCAAGTTGCAGGAAGCTGGATCCTAACTCTCCTTAGCCATATAAAAAGGTGAGTGCTCATGCTAATGTGGCGCCCCTGAGGCTTCCGTCGCCACAGAGACATTGCACCCCAGTCAGAGGTGTGATGTCCCATCCTGAGTAAGGAAAGGGGTACATGCCAGTTCACAGGTAAAACTGCACTACACCCATTGCTAGGCACACACTGGGCCAGGGACAGTGGCAGTAACCCTCCCATGCTGCATGCTGGGAGGGGTCGTAAGACCCATCCCTGCTCCCATAGGGTGGTAGCTTAGCAACCGGGGGGGGTGGGAAGAGCCAGCCGAGTGTAGAGCAGAGAGGAAGGTCAGAGTTTCAGTTTACCTCAGAGAGTGAGAGAGTGAGGAGACAGCATGTAGCTGTGAAAGAGAAAGGAGCTCTGTGAGCTCAGAGTGTCCGCACAGAGAAAGAAAGCAACAGAGAAGGAGAGAAACAGAGAGTAGAAGAGCTCTAGTTAGGCAGGAGCTAAAGAAAGAAGAAAGTGACGCTTCCTGGAGAAGACCCTGGGACTCGGAGGGTCCAGGTGACACCAAGCAGGGACCAAAGGGATTCCAGGGCCACAGATAGCTTCAGAGCTGGTGGCCAGTGAAGTCAGCTGAGAAAGGACACAATTAGAGGGGTGCACTGGTGTCGCGCCCCTGACCTGGTCAGGCACCACTGAGTACTGCACCCATGCTGGGGACAGTACAAAACAGGTAATCCAGAAGGCTGACCGAGGTGTGACTACACAGGCGCATAGTGATCAGGTCTCACACATGTACCTTTGAGAGGACCCCTGGGGATCCCAGGAGGGGGCGAGGCCTCCATCTCCACTCAAGGGGTGTGGTAGAGAGCCTGGTTGCTAGGTGGCGTAGGCAGGCACAAAGGAAAAGGAGGAAAGGGCAGTCTGAAGCAGAGTGTGGAGGAGTGAGGAGCATGGAAGTGGAGCTCAGACAGGAGCAGCAGTGCAGGTCCCACGAGTGAGCCGGTTTAGTGTGCAGCTCAGGGAGAGCAGAAGCGGACCCTGGAGCTGTTGCAGTCTAACACCGTCCGCGCAGTGACTACTGACAGGGGAGAACGGTCACCTAGTAATGCTGCCCGAAATCCACCCACAGCTAAAGAGAGAGCAACGGAGTGGAAAGTAAGGAGACTGCCAGGGAGGTACCAGGCCCGAAGGGGTAACAGGTCCCAGTGCAGAGATAGATCCAGCTTTCTTCTGCCAAACCTGCTTGAGGGGGCACTTCAAACCCCCAAGACAACACCACAGAGTCCGCAGCCACGTAGCAAAGTGAGGGCCCATAGTTCACAGGAGGCAAGCAGCCGGAGTGACCTGGTCCAGGCTACAAGCAAACGGGCCGAAACGAGGGGAGCAGCAACTTCCCTGGGTGACCCCCATAGGGACTGCAAGTCGGGGTTACCACAAACAACAGAAGGGCTAAGGAAGGCGATTCAGTAGCCACCCTCATAAGTCAGCCTGAAGGACGCCTGGTTCCAGCCTGGTTCATCCCAGCTACGCCCGGGTTACTCACCCTGCCATCAACAGTGAGTAAAACCCCTGAAAGACATTCTGCTTGTGTTGAGTTATTCTGCGCCTTGTGGTTCCACACACCTACACGGGACCCTGGGGCATGCCTCACTCTCAGGAGGCTATTACAACTGACTGCACCCACTATCAGCCCCAGGCACCCCTAACCTGCAGTGGCGGTCTCCACTGACCGCAATTCTGAGAGTGGCGTCACGACAATCAAAATAGAGGATTTCCTACCTGTGACAAGATCCAGCCGCGTGGAGTCCCTGAAGGTAATGCACAGCTGCACCGACACCGAGCCTCGGGGCCCCACACTGGCATTTACCCCCAGATCTACCCGGGATCGGCGGAGGTCCCTGACGGTCGTCCCAGCCGATCCCGCAGGCTCCTGCAGGCCTTGACAAGAACTGTGAGTAAAGACCTTGAAACTGCACCCCTGGTGTTGCCTCAGTTATTTCTCTGCATAGACACTTCCAAGCACCAACAGTGTCCCCGGGGCACCGCTCCACCTGTGGGGAGCAGTACCACCATTGCTGCCGTTCCATCACCCCGGAGGCCTCATACAGCAGCAGCGGCGGCTTAATAGCCGCATACCACAGGTGGCGTCACGAACGCAAACTTTATTCACCCCAAGTCACTGAAGCCATATTCAAACTGACACCCACCAGGGCCACGGAGTCGGGCCCCGCCACCACTGACTACCCCCGGACTAGTCCGGCCCGGCACCGGGTGTCCCATAGCCCTGGGGTGGGCGAGTCAACTTTGGCGTCACAAACAGGATTTCGTGCCCGGACCCACCGGGTACTGTGCGCCTGAAAAGACTGTGAAAGAACTGTTTTACTGAAAAAACTGCCGCCATTAGCCTGGCTGAGTGCGGGAAGAAGAAGGGCGTGCCTGTAGAAAGAGCGCAAAAGTAAGCCCCGCCCCCTTGGTCTTGCAAGGCAGAGTGCGAAGCTAAGCCTGCGATGCAGAGCAGGGATTGAAAAATGGCGCCCTGAAAAGAAAATTGGCTGTTCGGCTTGCTGCCTAAAGAAAGGAGAAGTCGACTTACCGGCCAGAGAAAGAGAATCCCGGAAACACCAAGGGGGAGCGGACGGAAGATGTCTGCGTTCAGCCCTGTCGGCAGCATGGCGAGACTCCGAAGTGGAAGACACGGAGTGGCCTTTGATGTGCAGGATCGCGGCCCGAGTGAGCTCCCCGCGGGAACCGCTGCCTGGTTGGAGCGGGATCTGGGTCGATTCTGCGCCCGGGTGAGAGCACAGACACTGCAGCAGGTGCTCGACTGGAAGGCGTAAGTCCGGAGGATGGTAGCCGCGGTGTGGGCCCAGGAACAGAGGGCCACCGCAGCAGCCGTGTCGCGTGAAGATAAAGCCATGCAGACCCCCACGGCATCCCTCCTCAGCTGGGAGCCAGGACCCGACAGCACCGTGACGAGTGAGCCCTGTGAAGCACCACTCCGGGATCAAGAGGTACCGTGTACGCTGCCCCCGCTACCGTTCCCGTTGGAGGTTCAGAGCCCGGGGATATATTGTGCCTGGAGAAGAAGTCCGGTGTCCCGTACGACATTGGCACAGTATGGTCCCCTGCAATGGTAACCGTATCCGTAAGTTAACCCCTGAAGTTAAACGTTCGAGTTGAAAGTTTTAAAGGACCTGCTCCAGAAATAATGCCTCCTGCCTTTGTTGAACGTCCCTAAGTTCTCCAGGAGACGCCACCCAGCACAAGAGGTGGAAGGAGGAGGACCTTGTCTGACTTGTTGACCGCCGCTGGGTCGGAGTCCCAGTGGGCGCCATCAAGGGTCGGAGACCCTGGTGGAGGACGACAAGGAGTTAATGGAGTCAGGACAGTACATAGCCCCTGAATGTCTGCCCATTGTTCTTTTCGAAGATGACACCCTATTCCTGAATCCTTGTCCCCTGTTCTTTTTGAAGATGACCCCCCCCTGTTTATGTGTTACCGGGCCACTGGACTGGAATGTGGTCCCCAGTGAATGTGTTATTTATGTACCTCCCATAAAGGGATGTAATGTCCTAAAGTTTTAATGTTTTATGCATAACAAAATTTTGCAGTTTCTTCCATTGTTTTTGTTGTTTCAGCCCGAGGACGTGCTGGGATTCGCTGTGGGGGAGTGTGGCGCCCCTGAGGCTTCCGTCGCCACAGAGACATTGCACCCCAGTCAGAGGTGTGATGTCCCATCCTGAGTAAGGAAAGGGGTACATGCCAGTTCACAGGTAAAACTGCACTACACCCATTGCTAGGCATACGCTGGGACCAGGGACAGTGGCAGTAACCCTCCCATGCTGCATGCTGGGAGGGGTCGTAAGACCCATCCCTGCTCCCATAGGGTGGTAGCTTAGCAACCGGGGGGGGTGGGAAGAGCCAGCCGAGTGTAGAGCAGAGAGGAAGGTCAGAGTTTCAGTTTACCTCAGAGAGTGAGAGAGTGAGGAGACAGCATGTAGCTGTGAAAGAGAAAGGAGCTCTGTGAGTTCAGAGTGTCCGCAACAGAGAAAGAAAGCAACAGAGAAGGAGAGGAACAGAGAGTAGAAGAAGAGCTCTAGTCAGGCAGGAGCTAAAGAAAGAAGAAAGTGACGCTTCCTGGTGAAGACCCTGGGACTCGGAGGGTCCAGGTGACACCAAGCAGTGAACAAAGGGATTCCAGGGCCACAGATAGCTTCAGAGCTGGTGGCCAGTGAAGTCAGCTGAGAAAGGACACAATTAGAGGGGTGCACTGGCATTTACCCCCAGATCTACCCAGGATCGGCGGAGGTCCCTGATGGTGGTCCCAGCAGTCCAAAGGCTCCTGCAGGCCTTGACAAGAACTGTGAGTAAAGACCTTGAAACTGCACCCCTGGTGTTGCCTCAGTTATTTCTCTGCATAGACACTTCCAAGCACCAACTGTGCCCCGGGGTATTGCTCCACCTGTGGGGAGTAGTACCACCATTGCTGCCATTCCATCACCCCGGAGGCCTCATACAGCAGCAGCGGCGGCTTAATAGCCGCATACCACAGGTGGCGTCACGAACACAAACTTTATTCACCCCAAGTCACTGAAGCCATATTCAAACTGACACCCACCAGGGCCACGGAGTCGGGCCCCGCCACCACTGACTACCCCCGGACTAGTCCAGCCCGGCACCGGGTGTCCCATAGCCCTGGGGTGGGCGAGTCACTAACGCCGTCCAATCCCCAATCCCTCATTAGACAAACACCTACAGTTAACACCTTCTTTCCATGGACCGGCAGATCATAGCTCCTTAGGATTGACTCTTACCCGGCCTGTGCTCATGGCCGCACATATCCAAAAACATGCAGCACTTGTCCAGGTGGGGGCTGTGAACTAACAACTGCTAAGGCTAATCTTTTTTGCAAGAAGGTTAACAGGATCCATCTATCTTAATCATCTCACGGACCAGCAAAGCCCTACCTTCCATGGATGAAGGAACCTGCCAGGTCCCTCAAACTGTCCCATAATATTATGTAGCCATAAGCCAGCAATAAAATCAGTCTGGCGGTGCATTGATTTCATAGAAATCTCTGGCTTCACAGTTGGTGATCATGTTCCCGCTATGTGTGATTGGTATTCTGTACATGGCTCACATCATGTCTCAGCCGATGGCAATCCTGCACATTCACAACACTAAATTCTGCCCTGATCGGATGCAATAAATCTCTGCAATCTGGCTTTGCGTGTTTACATTGGCCAGTGACTTTAAAATACTGTGTACCAGTGCATTAATTATTATCTATATGCAACTGAACCGTTGGTTAGAGGATTGGTATCAGGTAACTGGAAGATATACAGTATAGTGAGACCTGCAAACCTCCATAAAGGCCAGGGGAGGCATTCTGATGAAGGCAAGGGGAGGCATCCTGATGAAGGCAAGGGGAGGTATCCTGATGAAGGCAAGGGGAGGCATCCTGATGAAGGCAAGGGGAGGCATCCTGATGAAGGCAAGGGGAGGCATCCTGATGAAGGCAAGGGGAGGCATCCTGATGGCGTGCGTTGAATCAGTAGGTTCATACTCATCTTTCAAATCTGCCACCAATGCACACCTTCTGGAGGTGCTCCACCAGTTTCCTTCAAATAGGTTATATTGATCACATGCTTGAAGGTGCTTTGCCATAATCAAAAAGGATGACCTATCCACAAGATAGGTCATAAATGTCTTAGACCGCTTTCACACTGCGTTTAGCTCTCCGTTCAGTGGTCCCGTCGGGGCTTCCATCTGAACCTCCGGCAAAACGGGTTTTGGATGCAAGTGCCGATGGGGCCATTGACTATAATGGTGCAGTCTACTACATCTGCCTCCAGAAAGCATACTCTCCAGAAAATGGTGCACAACAGAGCACACGGTGACTCCGTCTGCTAAACACAATGTGAAAGGGACCTTATCATTTATGATATATCTTAAAGAAATATGCTATTTTCGACACTTATATGACACTTCTTCTCCATCCTTCTGCTTCCTGGACTCATCACTCAAGGTTGTCTTTTGAAGTCTATACAAGAAAAGTGGGAGGAGACTGAAAATAATAGTAAAAGAATTAGGAACAGACACACAGAGCAGTGCTGCTGATTAGTGCAGGGTTCACATCTACACTGCTCAGTATTGTTGTATAATGTCATCCATGCTTCTTCTGCTTCTCAAAATGTGCTACATGGGAGAGGAAGAATCCTTAGTGTCTCTATGCACACTACATGGGAAACAGCATAGCAGCTGGTCTTCACCCACCAGCCTTACATGGGAGAGGAAGAATCCTTATGCGGGCATCACACGGACAATCTATCGTGCGATATTTCGTTGGGGTCACGGTTTTCATGACGCACATCCGGCATCGTTTGCGACGTCGTTGCGTTTGATACCTCCGAGCGACTCTGAACGTTCGCAAATCGGTTACAAATCGTGTATCGTTGATACGTCGCTCATTTTTAAAAAGTCATTTATTCTTCTTTCCGCCGGTTGTTCATCGTACCCGGGGTAGCACAAATCGCTCCGTGTGCCACCCCGGGAACGATGAACACAGCTTACCTGCGTCCCGCGGCTCCCGCCGGAATGCTGAAGGAAGGAGGTGGGCGGGATGTTTACGTCCCGCTCATCTCCGCCCCTCTGCTTCTATTGGCCGGCCACTGTGTGACGTCGCTGTGACGCCGAACGTCCCACCCCCTTCAGGAAGTGGATGTTCACCGCCCACAGCGACATCGCTCAGCAGGTAAGTGCATGTGACGGGGGTTTGACGACTTTGTGCACCACGGGCAACTAATTGCCCGTGACGCATGAACGACGGGGGTGGGTGCGATCGCTCGTACGATAGATCGTCTCGTGTGAAGCCCACATTAGTGTCTCTATGCACACTACATGGGAAACATCATAGCAGCTGATCATTAGCCACCAGCTCTACATGGGAGAGGAGGAATATTTAGTGTCTGTGCACAGTACATGGGAAACATAGCAGCTGGCCTCTACCCACCAGCCCTACATGGAAGAGCAGGAATTCTTAGTGTCTCTGTGCACACTACACGGGAAACATCATAGAAGCTGGTCTTCACCCACCAGCTCTACATGGGGGAGCAGGAATCCTTGGTGCCTGTGCATTCTATAATTGTAAACATAGCAGCTGGTCTCTACCCACCAGCCCTACATGGGAGAGCAGGAATCCTTAGTGTCTCTGTGCCACTATATGGGAAACATCATAGCAGCTGGTCTCCACCCATCAGCCTTACATGGGAGAGCAGGAATTTTTAGTGTCTCTGTGCACACTACATGGGAAACATCATAGGAGCTGGTCTTCACCCATCAGCCCTACATGGTAGAGCAGGAAGTTTTAGTGTCTCTGTGCACACTACATGGGAAACATCATAGGAGCTGGTCTTCATCCACCAGCCCTACATGGGGGAGCAGGAATTCTTAGTGTCTCTGTGCACACTACATAGGAAACATCATAGGAGCTGGTCTTCATCCACCAGCTCTACATGGGGGAGCAGGAATTCTTAGTGTCTCTGTGCACACTACATAGGAAACATCATAGGAGCTGGTCTTCACCCACCAACTCTACATGGGGGAGCAGGAATCCTTGGTGTCTGTGCACTCTATAATTGGAAACATAGCAGCTGGTCTCTACCCACCAGCTCTACATGGGGGAGCAGGAATCCTTAGTGTCTGTGCACACTACATAGGAAACTTCATAGGAGCTGGTCTTCACCCACCAGCCCTACATGGGGGAGCAGGAATCCTTGGTGCCTGTGCACTCTATAATTGGAAACATAGCAGCTGGTCTCTACCCACCAGCTCTACATGGGAGAGCAGGAATCCTTAGTGTCTGTGCACACTACATAGGAAACATCATAGGAGCTGGTCTTCACCCACCAGCTCTACATGGGGGAGCAGGAATTCTTAGTGTCTCTGTGCACACATGGTAAACATCATAGCAACTGGTCTTCACCCACCAGCTCTACATGGGAGAGCAGGAATACTTAGTGTCTGTGCACACTACATAGGAAACATCATAGGAGCTGGTCTTCACCCACCAGCTCTACATGGGGGAGCAGGAATCCTTGGTGCCTGTGCACTCTATAATTGGAAACATAGCAGCTGGTCTCTACCCACCAGCTCTACATGGGGGAGCAGGAATCCTTGGTGCCTGTGCACTCTATAATTGGAAACATAGCAGCTGGTCTCTACCCACCAGCTCTACATGGGGGAGCAGGAATCCTTGGTGCCTGTGCACTCTATAATTGGAAACATAGCAGCTGGTCTCTACCCACCAGCTCTACATGGGGGAGCAGGAATCCTTGGTGCCTGTGCACTCTATAATTGGAAACATAGCAGCTGGTCTCTACCCACCAGCTCTACATGGGAGAGCAGGAATCCTTAGGACTGCTTCTCACTTGCGAGTTTCTCGCAGTAGAGCAATGCGAGAAAAACTCGCATTGGAATCGGACACATGTTAGTGAATGATTCAGCTCTCATCTGCGATTTTTTTCACAGTCCAAATCGGACTGAGAAAAAAAATCGCAGCATGCTGCTTTTTTGCGAGTTTCTCGCACCATTTGTCCCAATGATTTCCTATGGAAGGGGATTAAAAGTAGGATCACACACGCGCACCAGCGTTCACATTTGCGAGTGTGGCAGGAACTATGCTCATTAAATATTCAACAGATGAATGTGACATCACATTCCCAAAGGCAAATTAAATGACACATGTGTAATAGCTTTTATATAATTAAGATGTTGCATGAAACTAGCATCGCAAACGCGACACACACGCGAGCAAAACGCATCGCACTTGCGTTGCACTCGCACCTAACGTGAACTAAAATCAGCCGAGTATTTTTCAGCCCAGTTGGACCGATTTTACTCGCATAGATGTGTTTCCAGCCTTAGTGTCTCTGTGCACACTACACAGGAAACATCATAGCAGCTGGTCTCCACCCATTAGCCCTACATGGGAGAGCAGGAATTCTTAGCGTCTGTGAACACTACATGGGAAACATCATAGCATCTGGTCTCCATCCACCAGCTCTACATGGGAGAGGAAGAATCCTTAGTGTCTCTATGCACACTACATGAGAAATATCATAGGACCTGGTCTTCACCCAGCAGCCCTACATGGGAGAGCAGGAATTCTTAGCGTCTCTGTGCATACTACATGGGAAACATCATAGGACCTGGTCTTCACCCACCAGCCCTACATGGGAGAGCAGGAATTCTTAGCGTCTCTGTGCATACTACAATGGAAACATCATAGGACCTGGTCTTCACCCACCAGCCCTACATGGGAGAGCAGGAATTCTTAATGTCTCTGTGCATACTACATGGGAAACATCATAGGACCTGGTCTTCACCCAGCAGCCCTACATGGGGGAGCAGGAATTCTTAGCGTCTCTGTGCATACTACATGGGAAACATCATAGGACCTGGTCTTCACCCACCAGCCCTACATGGGAGAGCAGGAATTCTTAATGTCTCTGTGCATACTACATGGGAAACATCATAGGACCTGGTCTTCACCCACCAGCCCTACAAATTGGAAACATAGGAGATGGTCTCTACCCACCAGCCCTACATGGGAGAGCAGGAATCCTTAGTGACTCTGTGTACACTACATGGGAAGCATAGCAGCTGGTCTTTACCCACCAGCTCAGAGACAATGGAAACTTAAGCTGGGTTTACACGCTGCAACATCGCAAAGGACATCGCTGTAACGTCACCGGTTTGGTGACGCAATAGCGATCTCCATAAGTCTCTGCTAAAACAGATCCTGCAAAGGGGAAAACTGGTGAAAACTGAAGGATTAAAGTCATATAATGGCCAGAAAATAGGTGTCAAATAATAAGGTGTTAACATGGCACAAAAATGGGTGACAACATTTTAAATATATAGCTTTCATTTATTCATTAACAGACAACGCGTCATTCAAATACATTGATATTAAAATATGTTCAAAAGGGAACCTTTATAAAGTACAGTTTTACTGCTAAAACAGAAGGATTCCAAGAAAACCACAGACGGAGAGATGGGTCAAAAAGCTCTGGTTGATTCATCCACAATGGTCCACTTGATGCAGGAATGATTCTTTCTGTTGGCATACGCATTATATTATGATTTGGCCAATCACTTGTAACACAGGGCCTTCAGCTGAAGAGCGAGACGCCATATAGGAAGCCAGTGATAAAGTAAACGCATGTAAGAACACTGAACATAAAACATTTTAAACTCCGTGTTTCAACCACGGAGCTTTTGATTAGGAAATGTAATATATTCCGCAGTGCTGGCATCAGTGCCACGAGATCAGGTGGATTGAAGTGTTTTTTGCAGATGAATTAATTCCAGAACCTTACATGAACAATGCTAGGCAGCTGTGTATGTCTGAGATTTTCAAGGTCTGTACAAGAAAAATTAACGTTTCTTAATGGATGGCCAGGGGAATGTGGAAACCGGTGCCACCTGTGATAAAAACAGAAGAAAATCCCCCCCTCCCAGAAGTGATTATTTTATTGTGAGGGGCTAAATGGGAAACATAAAACAAGTTCCAAAGAAAAACTGGTAAAACAAAACCACAAAAGTCGATGAGAGTAAGGGAATAGCCAGAAGTAAGACAACTTGTCACAATATCATCATCACAAAATGTAGTACTAAAGTATCAAAACAGAGAAAATTTGGTCCACGGATTTCTGTACACAAAATGTATCAATGTCTAAAATCACTACCGTATATTTCCGATTTATGAAGAGTCCCTAATCATCGTACACATCGATGGTCATTTATGGATGGGCATGGATGATCCAACCAATCATATGGACCATTTGTGCCTATAATATTGCACATATTCATGATTTTAAAGTTTTGTTTGATGGGTGTAAAGTTTGCAAGTTACTGTGGAAGAAGCAATTAGTTGCTTTATGATTATAGGCAACTCAACTTGCTTGGCGGGAAGGGAGTTTTCAATAGAAATTAATTGATGTAAATAAGTACCAAATTTGGGCTACATTTATGGAGGAAGATTGGTGGCCAGGCTCCTAAAATAACACTCTAGGCAAAACTGTTAGGTCCTGATTCTTTAAAGGGAACTTGTCACCAGATTTGGCGACCTATAAGCTGCGGCCACCACCAGTGGGCTCTTATATACAGCATTCTAGAATACTGTATATAAGAGCTCAGGCTGCACTGTATAATATAAAAAAACACTTTAATACCTAGGGGGTGGTCCGGTCCAGTCTGATGGGTGTCACTGCTCTCCAGTCCGGCGCCTCCTCTCTCTGGTCCAGCCCCTCGACTCTGTGGCGATCGCCGCCCTCCTTCTTCTGAGGCCCATGTGCATGATGCGTCCTACGTCATACACACTGGCTGGCATTGAGGTCCTGCATAGGGGCACTTTGATCTGTCCTACTCAGGGCAGATCAAAGTATTGTAGTGCGCATGCGCAGGTGGTCTTCAATCTTTCTTCGCGCCTACGTATTACAATACTCAGCAGGTCAGATCAAAGAGGGCCTGCACAGGGCTGCAATGTCGGCCTATGTGGATGACATAGACGTGTTATCCATACTGGGCTGGATAGAAGGAGGATGGAGATCGCAGCAGAGAGGAGGCACCAGACCGGAGAGAAGGATGTTGGACCAGAGAGAGGAGGCGCCGGACTGGAGAGCAGCGACGTCCATCAGACCAGACAGCCCCATAGGTGATTACTATAAAAGTGTTTTTTACTTGCTACACTGCGGCTCTTATATACAGTATTCTTTAATGCTGTATAAAAGGGCTCACTTTTGGTGGCTACAGCTTATAGTTGCCAAATCTGGTGACAGGTTCCCTTTAAAAGAACATTCTAGGCAGAACTGTTATGCCGCGATTCTGTAATCATGCGTTTCGCATGTCATTCTTAATAACAGGGCGAACAGAAATAAGATATGGTCCAGGTAATTATATTGGAGTGTCTTCTCCATGGTGTACGCTTTTGTGTGCCTCACCATAACAATAGTAATTTTCTTACTTTTTTGGAAAAATTGTGTTTAAGCAATAGGATTTATAAATACGATATTGTGTATTTGTAAACACTACACTTTCTGTACCAATAAATATTTTTAAATAATATACATTGAAGCAAAATACGGAATGATCAACATTTTGTGTACAACTTGGTCCTATATAGCAATTGTTTGATCTTGGCAAAAGAACAATGACTTGGTAAGCAAATCTAAAAATGTACAGAGTACAGTACAAGCAAAATCACAGTCAATATACTGTATACCTGAAATATGAGGTATGGATGTCCCTGCCCATTGGAGCAGGGCCGCCATCTGGGCAGTACAGTTGCTATTGCGGTCAAAAAAGGGGCACACCTTCTCCTATAAGGTCATCTTTACCTGCTGCCCGGCAGTCAACATTTCCCTAATAATAAATTACCCTTTTTATTAGGTAAAATAAGACCAATTTAAATGGGATTTTCTAAAATTAGAAAAAGAGGACTGATATATTTTTATTTTATTTACAGAAACGGTCAACAAAAATGACAGATTTTGGTGGAGCCGGTATAGTATCTCATCTGCATGGGAGTCCTTCCACAGAGGAACATAATTTAAAACTACAACTAATTATGGGAAGATGGAGACAAATGGCAATTGAAGTTTAACATAGACATGAAACAAAGTTTTAAACTGTGCACTTAATGGTAAAACACCAGGTAAAACTGTCGTAAACTGGTGAATAACCAACTGGCCTTTAGTGATTAGTGCTAGACAGCTGCTGTCAAGGTAAAGAATATATAGTAACATAGTTTTGTCTTTATACAGGTCACTAGTCCGGCAGTACTAAAGCTCCCCCCTATTCACATTAGACTAATCCTGATAACGACTGTCTAATGTTTGTGGGAGCTCCGGGCAATTGATTGTTGGGGGACATAAAGGAGTTCTCCACTACTAATGTGACCCCTTTTCATTTGTCCTAACTATTCCTAACCAACACCTTCCTGATATACTTCCTCTACCTACCCTGCTCCTGTAAGCTGATCTCTCGTATACACCTTTTTATTGATGTTTTGCTTTCATCCTTCCAGTCTAGAAACCATAATCGGACAAACTGGGCAGGGCACATCAATGGTTGGGGCTGACTCCTTGTTAGTGACAGCAGTGCCTAGATCACACTTCACTCTCCTCTCAGCCTACTTTACTGTACAGTGTTTTCATGTGACAAGGCTTCAGTGTGTTGATCATTAGATAGTATATCACAGGCGATATACTCAGTTTGTCCAATTTCGGTCTCCAGACCAGAAGAATCAAAGCAAAACATCAATAAAATTATATACGCACCACAGAGAGATGAGCTTACTGTAGCAGAGTACATAGCAGAAGTATATTAGGAAAGTCTTAGTTAGGAAAGGTTAGGACAAAAGATAGGGGGTTGTATACATGTTAGTCCGTCATTATCAATATTAGTCTAATGTAAATGAAGGGGGAGCTTTAGTACTGCCGTAATAGTGACCTGTTTAGAGGCAAAACTAGATTACTATATAAAGTGTTAGTTAGGAAAGGTCAGGACAAATGACAGGAGGTTACATACACATTAGTCAGTCATTATCGATATTAGTCTAATGTAAATGGGGGTGGGGAGTTTTAGTTCTGCCGGACTGGGGATCTGTGGAGAGGCAAAATTATGTTACTATATAAAGTGTTAGTTAGGAAAGGTCAGGACAAATGACAGGAGGTTACATACACATTAATCAGTCATTATCAATATTAGTCTAATGTAAATGGGGGGAGCTTTAGTATTGCCGGACTAGGGACCTGTGTAGAGGCAAAATAAAGTATTAGTTAGGAAAGGTCAGGACAAATGACAGGAGGTTACATACAAGTTAGTCAGTCATTGTTGATATTAGTCTAATGTAAATGGGGGGGAGCTTTAGTACTGCCGGACTAGTGATCTGTGTAGAGGCAAAACTATTTTAACTTTATAAAGTGTTAGTTAGGAAAGGTCAGGACAAATGAAAGGGGGTCACATTAGTGGAAAACCTGTTTAAGGCCTGTCTGATTTTGGACTGCCGTGATCCTTTTGTTCTGTAGAAATAAGCTGCCCCCATAGAGTATATAGACGTGCTCGGCAGAGTATGGGAGAGCATGCCAAATGATTGGCCATATCAACCTTTGGTTCACTTGATTTTCGGGGGAGTCTTTAAAATATTGTATTCAATTTTAAGCTCCATTGTATAAGTGGGATAGCTGTCATTTGGCCAACAGCATTCTATGGTCCTGATCATTTTTCTGTACGGGGCCCAGATATTTCTGATGGCAGCGCTGCTTATGAGCTTACAATCTAAAGGAGTCACACGAAAAAGAGATCAAGAAGAGCAAAAATCCTCTATATAGTTAAAAAGCATATATATATATATATTTTTTTTTGCACTTAAAGATCTGCACATTTTAGTAACTAAGGCAACAAGTGGGGACTCGACCATTGTAAAGATTCCCTGCTTTCAAACATATTGTGCTTGACTGTTTCCGCACAGTCCTATTTTCCATTGACTGTAAAAGAAAAACAGAATAGAATGTTGATTGTCACAATCAGTCATCTGGAAGCAAATACACTTTCCTTTACGCTCATGTAGTAATGTATTTATTGTAGTGACACCCCGACAAACGATACCCTTGACAGCTGTAGAAAGAGGCATAATCCTTTCTCTCTTAACGTCAACCTTGCAACGTTTCTCTCCTTTTAATTATTAGCACTATTGGAAGTGGCAGTGAGTAGCAGGTGCAGTAAAAAGTGTTTTAATAGTAAAAATAACAATAGGCTAAATCCCTGCATTTATTCCGTTAGTTCAGTTAAATGTAAATTATAGCTCGTATACAAGTTTCCTGTCCCCAGAAGAGAATGTGTAACTTTAAGAAAATGTCCATATACCAGATATCCATGGATTGGCTAAATCTCTTGATAAAACTAAGTTTTGGTAAACTTTTTTTTTTGGAACTGGAGTTGTTCTACCTTTTACAGGAACTCAATTTTGTAGAACTTCCATAAAGTTGCTTCTTTTATGAATGAGGGCCATTATACCTTCTATCAGCAGATTTTTGTTATGTAATCTGACAGCAGCATAATGTAGGGACAGAGATCCTGATTCCAGCGATGTATTACCTAGTTTACTCTGCTGCAAATCTAGGAGAGCATGGAATGCTGAACTGTGTATAACCCCACCCACATGCTTGAACCCATTCTTTTTCTCTCTTTATTAATGACCTTGTGGATGGGATTGATAGTAAAGTGTCAGTCTTTGCTGACGACACCAAACTATGTAGGATATTGAAAACTGACCTTGATAGTACAATATTACAAAACGATCTGGATAAGATGTTAGAATGGGCAGAGCTGTGTATAACCCCATCTACATCAATTGGGCTATAGTCAGCAGTGGGGACTGCAAGGATGTCTGCTCAAACCGATTCTTTTTCTCTCATTATTAATGACCTTGTGGATGGGATTGATACTAAAGTGTTATTCTTTGCTGACAACACCAAACTATGTAGGATATTAAAAACTGACCTTGATAGTACAATATCACAAAACAATCTGGATAAGATGTGAGAATGGGCAGAGCTGTGTATATCCCCGACTACATCACATGGGCTATAGTCAGCAGTGGGGTACCACAGGGATCTGTGCTAGGACCAATTCTTTTTAATCTCTTTTGTTGACGACCTTGTTGATGGGGTTGAGAGTAAAGTGTCAGTCTTTGCCGATGACACCAAACAATGTAGTATATTGAAAACTGACCTTGATAGTACAATATTACAAAACAATCTGGATAAGATGTCAGAATGGGCAGAGCTGTGAATAACCCCGACTACATCAGATGGGCTATAGTCAGCAGTGGGGTACCACAAGGATCTATGCTCAAACCAATTTTTTCTCTCATTAATAATGACCTCACGGATGGCATTGTGAGTAAAGCGTCAGTGTTTGCTGACGGCACCAAACTATGTAGGATATTGAAAACTGACCTTGATAGTACAATATAACAAAACGATCTGGATAAGATGTGAGAATGGGCAGAGTTGTGTATAACCCTATCTACATCACTTGGGCTATTGTCCGCAGTGGGGTACCGCAGAGATCTATACTAGGCCCGATTCTTTTTAATCTCTTTATTAATGACCTTGTGGGTGGGATTGATATTAAAGTGTCAGTTTTTGCTGACGACAGCAAACTATGTAGAATATTGAAAACTGACCTTGATAGTACAATATTACAAAACAATCTGGATAAGATGTCAGAATGGGCAGAGCTGTGTATAACCCTATCTACATCACTTGGGCTATAGTCAGCAGTGAGGAGTGCAGGGATCTGTGCTAAGACCGATTCTTTTTAATCTCACTATTAATGATCTTGTGGATGGAATTCAGAGTAAAGTGTCAGTTTTTGCTGATGACACCAAACTATGTAGGATATTAAAAATTGACCTTGACAGTACAATTTTGCAAAACAATCTGGATAAGATGGGCAGACACTTGGCAAGTTAGATTTAATATTGATAAATGTAGAGTAATGCACCTAGGACGGAGCAATCCTATAGCTGCATATACATTAAATGGAAGTAAACTCGGGACTACAGAACAGGAGAAGGACTTGGGTATTCTCATTACAAATAAGCTGAGCAGCAGCACTCAATGTCAGGCAGCAGCTGCATAAGCAAACAAGATATTAGGGTGTATAGAAAGAGAGATTAGATCCTGTGATCCCAACTTATTGTGACCCCTCTATAAATCACTTGTAAGGCCACATCTGGAATATGGGATTCCGTTTTGGACTCCACATTTTAAAAAGGACATTCAGAAGTTAGAGTCAGTTGAAAGGCGGGCAAATAGATTATTGCAAGGAACAGAAGGCCTCCCATATGATGAGAAGTTGGATTTGTTTAGCTTAAAAAAAATATGTCTCAGAGGAGATGTCATTTATATATAAATACATGAGTGGTCAATATAAAGGACTGGCACATGACTTATTCTGTCTAAAGACAATAATAAAGACCAGGGGGCACTCACTGCGAGTGGAAGAAAAGCGATTCCGACAGCTAAATAGGAAAGGGTTCTTTACAGTTAGAGCAGTCAGACTGCGGCATGCCCTACCACAAGAGGTAGTAATGGCAGACACTATAACAGCTTATATATCAGGGCTGGATGATTTCCTCAGTACACACAAAAAAGTGGCTTATAAATGTTTTAGTGATGAAATATATAATTGGTGGAGGAAGGTTGAGCTAGATGAACCTAGGTCTTTTTTTCAACCTATGTTACTATATAACTGATTGGCAGCTTTCTGTTTACTCTGTTTTTTGAAAGAAAGCTGCAAATCAGTGCTGGGGGCAGAGTTGGAGTAGGAGGCACGAGACACCTAGTCATATAGTGATAATCTCCTGCAGATAAAACAATGATTCTTTTGAAATAGCAAAACACAGCCTAGTAAGTGACATCACTGGAATCAAGGTCTTTGCAATCAGATTACACAACAAAGAGCCACTGACAGCTTCCTTTTAATCATAGACAATTAGGGATTCTTCCAAAGCAATACTGACTTAGAAGAAGAAAGCTTTCGGAGGTTGAATCTACAACCCAATTTGAGTTTTCATTTTCTGGGACTTGAGATGGACCTTAGCTTCTTTTTTGAAGGATGTGTCCTAATAGTATGACAGGTGGAGTAAATTAATTTAGCTACAGATAAAACTCTTTAAGGTCATAAAAATAGAGTATCTACAGTGTAATGTGTACGATTCGGTTGTCATAATTTTATTGCTTTCTTCCTAAATATTTGAAAGAAGATGAAACAATGGAGAAAAATGCATTTACTGCAATGAGATGAAAATGTAAAAATTCATATATATTCTTACGTAACTACTAATAGTCTCAAAAATTTTATTTTAACGAGATTCTATCACAATGATAACCTTTTAGGGCCCCCTCTATGACTCAGTGCACGCGCCTTATGTGAAGGCAACTTCTGTTCTGCCAGACCCAGTCCATGCACCATGAATTATATGGCCAACTGTAATGTTGGCAGTGTGGGCTTCAAATAATTGAACATGTGGAGTCGGCGCGTACACTGATGGAGTTCTTGGCACAAGATCTCATCTGCGCATGCGCCACCTGCAGCCCACAGATCTCCCAGCAGCAAACTTAAGGAAAATGGTGCCCAGAGGCGGCGCGTGCGCCGATGAGATCTTGGCTTGTCATTGAGCTGACAGCTCAATCTGCACATGCGCCAACTTCGGGTGCCATTTCTTTGAAGCCCACACCACCGACAGGTTCTCGATGTTGCTTGCCTCACAGCACCTGCAGTGAGAATCAGGGACATCGCCCTACTCCACTACTGCCCCTGCCCCCTGTGACCCTGTGCCACCACCGCTGCCACCCCCCATCCCCAGTAAGACACCACTGGATTAGAAGACAGACCCCTTTTTTTGTACTTTTTTCTCTCTAAATTTGAAGTGCGTCTTATAATCCAGTGCGTCTTATAAACCAAAAAATACATTAAGTCCTAGTTACAGTTCAGTTAAAAAGTATCAGTAGCAGCTACCAGTATACATGTAAATAGAATACATTATATAGACTTCTATACAGTATACAGTGTGTCCACCCATATCCTGTCCACTGCCATTAACTTGAGAACGGTGGCAGCTATAGGCATAGAAGTGGTGTCTAGGTATAGTAAAGTAGCCATGTGCTACGCAATGAAACCACCTATAGCGCCACCTGGTGGAAAACAACGGAGTTAGCATTTTTATCTTGAAAACAGAACAAGTTAGAGAAAAAAAGTGAATTACAAAGTTGTAGGGCATCATCAATTCAATACGAATCGACACCTTGCATACAGAAATGCTATAATTAGAATGTGTAAACCTCACAAGGCTGCAGACGGGAAGCGATACCTCATGGAGACCTTCCTACAAGTCATTGGGTATGGTGGCTGCGTGGTGACCTCCACACTCACCTGACCCGACCCCATTGGACTTCTTTCTGTGAGGTCACATCACACAGCAGGTGTATGCGACCCCTCCACCAACATTGCAGGACCTACGACGACGTATCACAGATGCTTGTGCAAACGTGTCACCTACCATATTGCACAACGTGCAGCAAGATACAGTATGCTGCGCAGAGGCCAGATGTGCATTGCAGCTGACGGGGGCCACTTTCAGCATCAAAGTTAAATGAGCGTCATATGCGTGACCAGCATTCAATGTTTTTGGGGGGGTCATGGGTTTCATATCATAGCATTTCTGTATGCAAGGTGTCAATTCGTATTGAATTGATGATGCCCTACAATTTTTTAATTCACTTTTTTTCTTTATCTTGTTCCGTTTTTGAGACAAAAATGATAACTCCGTTGTTTTCCACCAGGTGGCGCTATAGGTGGTTTCATTGCATAGCGCATGGCTACTTTACTATACCTAGACACCACTTCTATGCCTATAGCTGCCGCCGTTCTCAAGTTAATGGCGGTGGACAGGATATGGGTGGACACACTGTATATATATGTCTGTATGTGTATATATATATATTTATATATATATATACATATATATATATATATATATATATATATATATATATATAATCCCTATATCTCATGTAATTATAGTATAAGTGACATATACAGTAGTATCGATAATGGCACCCTGCAAACTTTGTACATACTGTACATAAATGTGGCTAATTAGATGGGCACTCCTCTTATTTTTAACTTTTTGTGATATTTGATACAAACTTTCAGAATGTATTCATGGTTATACATCATATGTGAACAGGTCTTTTATTTTACCGTTTTTTACATGTATACACCGGTAGCTGCATGGAAACTTTAGTATTATTCATGATTACTGTTTTTTTGTACATTATTGTTGCACATGGAAAAGGGAAATAGGATGTCAAGAAATGAATGATGGAATTCAGGGTTTGGAGCGTTCTGATGATGTTCTAGAATGTGATGACATGATGATTATATATGAATAAATGTTGATTTTTTTTTTCTTATTTAAGATTAAATGTGGATTGTTGTTTATTGGAAAAAAAGACATCCCCTTAATATAAGCCCTAGCGCATCTTTTAGAGCAAAAAGTAATATAAGACCCTGTCTTATTTTCGGGAAACACTGCAGAATGAGTTAAGAGTGAATCGGTGACTGCGCGCCTTCTGACTGCAGGGTATGTAACTATTGTCATTCTTCTCCTGAACACGTCTATTCTGATATGTGACCAAAACAAAGTCGAACTTTGGTCAAATGTCAAAATGAGCTCACTGACAAATTCACTGTTTACTCATTCTGTACCTTCTGCAGAGGTTCAATATTTGTAATGAAATTCTGTTGCAAAAATTATATATTTGTCAAAAAAAATCATGCATTTAAAGGGATTCTGTCACCCTTTTGCATTGTTTCGTTATTGATACAGGTGCATACAGGTGCATACAGTCAAATCAGATCTCTTGCTTTGCACTGAGGAGGGGCAAGACTCCAAAACATGTGTCTGCAAATGGAGTTTCTGGTTTGGCTTCTTATCCTAAGTCACGTGGCAAGGCTTATTAATCCATTAGCTCACTCCGAAGATCACGTCTTCTTCTTTCTGAAGAGGTTATTTATGATTAAGCTCAGTAATTAAAGTTTTACTAGTATGGACACAGCAGGCATGGGCATTTTTTTCTTAAAGGGATTTTCAACCTTTTGCATTTTTTTAGTTATTAATGTAGGCATACAGGTGACACAAAGGTGAAGTTATCTTTACCTGTATGACTTCTAGATGATGGGTCATTTGGCAAAGATCCTCTTTTATATCTTCTATCTTCCAGGCTATGGGGCGTATGCTGCCCGGAAGATAAATAAACCGGTCTCCAGTCTTCATTAGACAGGATTCCTCCTCCCCTTCTCGTCACTAGTGTGTGCCCTTCTGTGGGCACTGTTATTTAGTCTTTTGCTGTGCGCAGGCATAGGGGAGTCACTGATTCCTCACAGTACAGGGAGGGATGGCAAGCAGAATGCTCATGCGCAGGATAAACGGCTGCGCACCAGACGTCACAGTGACACTGAAGAGAAGGGGAGGAAAAGTCCTGTTTAATAAAGACGAGAGGCAGGCTTATCTTCTAGGCAGCACACGCCCCATAGCCTGGAAGATAGACAATATAAGAGAGGATTTTTGACAAACGACCCATGCAAAAGGTTGACAATCCCTTTAAGAAAACAATGCCTGCTGTATCCATATGGTGTACAACTTTAATTACTGAGCTTAATCTTAAATAACCTCTTGACTTGATCTTCGGAGTGAGCTAATGGATTAACAAGCCTTGCCACGTGACTTAGGATAAGAAGCCAAACCAGAAACTCCATTTTCAAACACGTGTTTCGGGGTCTTGCCCCTCCTCAATGCAAAGCAAGAGATCTGATTTGGCTGGGTGAGAGGCCTCTGACTAGTGGTCTAAGGGCTCAGTTCCACTTGCGTTTTGCACTGACGAGTGCAATCCGATAAAACATCGGACTGCACTTGTACCAGTGCAAAACTATGGGGTAGTGCCCATCTGTGATTGATTGCTTATGCCATATCGGCCTGATAAATGAATCACAGCACATTTGGCAGTGATTCTTGGCTCACGCACCTCCATAGAAGTCTATGGGAGTGTGCGAAACATCGCAGTGCACTCGCATGTCATCCGACTGCAGTGCAATGTACGCAGAGACAGACAGCGGAGGAGATGGTAGAAAGTGCTTCCACCATCTTGTCCGCAGCTGTGATACGATTGCAAGATCGGATCACAGTTGCATGACTCTCGGCTGACGCTCACAGCAGAGGGTCATTAGTATATCGCTTCCAATGGTCTTGCATCAGAAGCTATGCGCAAGTGGAACCAAGGCCTAAGGGGGAACATCTCTCCTTGTGGAGAGTGTCAAGCTGGAGTAAGGAGGCTTATAAGCCATGCAATGCTCCTTTGGGAATTTAAATATGCAAATAGCCTCATCAGAAGGAAGAGGACTTGATTTGTGGCACCACCTATTGGATGCAGAATTCCTTTAACGAGCCTTACTATATGACTTAGGATAAGAGCTAAATTCCAGAACGGTTCTTGAACATTTTTGTCCTAATACAGAAGATGTTTGTTTTTTTTTAAATTGTTCATTGGGAAACTCTTCTATGAAGTCTATCGAGTAGCAAATATAACTTTCTGCAAAAACTTCTAAACATTTATTTAATGTACTCAATTATTGGACACTAAATTAAATGATTGCTACAAGAATAAAGATATTGATTTTAATGGCAGGGACAAAGCTTTCACTGATGGCAAGGATCTAATAATACATCTAGACCTCTGTACGCGGACGTGGTTACATTAATTTGCTATTATTTTTTGCTTTTGGCGCCAGAGACGCCTCTTAAAAAATTTCCATTCCCAATCTAAAACACGAATTAAAATAAAAAAAATAAAAAATAAATAAATAAATAAATTTATATTTAATTACCAATCCTCTTTAGGAAACTATCAACCTGGTAGCACAAAATAAAAAGTCTTGAGAAATGATTTCTCCTTAATTAGCGTGAATAATTATTTCTAAGAGTCACACACTTGCTCTTCTGACCTTCTTTACTTCACCTATATTGAATTTTAAGGCAAAGTCACTAATGCTAAACTGGTCAAACTATAAATATAGTATCTAAAATCCAAGCATTTGCAAATCTTTTTAGTTGTAAAAATGCATATAGGAATTCCCTAACGTATAATAAAAGACTTTTTTTTTGTTTTTTTGTTTTTTAAATTATCAGTTCAAGTATTTTAGTTTTCATACTAAACCAACTGAGATAGTTTGAAAAAGGATACTGCCTCTTGGCCAAGTCATATAAATATTTTAGTCATTTACAAATAACCACGAAACAGGAGGTTTCTCAAAGCTATGTCACAGCTACAGCTTTGAACAAGTATATACACACAGCGGCGCGGGGGGAGCACAAGTACCACCCGGCGCCCGCAGACACTCCCACACATTCACACTCAGCAAGTGACATCATGAAGTCTTCATTCCGAGGGCGCCATCCACTTCCTCCTCCGGCTGTAGAGTGTGCCACTGAGCGATAGGCCTCCTGGGATTAGCTAACATATCGGACCAGTGACGGAGCTCAGTCCCTGTAGCATTGCAGCCCACGAAGATCTTTCCGATAGCTTCGTTTTTGCCCAATTTGTCATAATCAAGTACTGTAAGAACCACTTGCACTTTCTGTGGAATTGAAAGACATGGTTATTCGAAACGATCAAGGCATTAGGACAAGACATTTTTTTCCTACATGATCACTATTGTTTGGGTGGATCAATGTGTTCTCGGTGGAAACCTTGGATCTTTTCCAAATTCTACGATAAAATCACACCTATCACTTGACCTGGTTATGGCCTCCACAAGGTACCTCAATGTTACATCAATAAGGCTTTGCACTATACTGTCCTCTACTCTGTAGAACCTGTCACCAGATTTGGTGACTATAATCTGTGGGCACCACCAATGAGCTCTTATATACAGTTAGGTCCAGAAATATTTGGACAGTGACACAAGTTTTGTTATTTTAGCTGTTTACAAAAACATGTTCAGAAATACAATTATATATATAATATGGGCTGAAAGTGCACACTCCCAGCTGCAATATGAGAGTTTTCACATCCAAATCGGAGAAAGGGTTTAGGAATCATAGCTCTGTAATGCATAGCCTCCTCTTTTTCAAGGGACCAAAAGTAATTGGACAAGGGACTCTAAGGGCTGCAATTAACTCTGAAGGCGTCTCCCTCGTTAACCTGTAATCAATAAAGTAGTTAAAAGGTCTGGGGTTGATTACAGGTGTGTGGTTTTGCATTTGGAAGCTGTTGCTGTGACCAGATAACATGCGGTCTAAGGAACTCTCAATTGAGGTGAAGCAGAACATCCTGAGGCTGAAAAAAAAGAAAAAATCCATCAGAGAGATAGCAGACATGCTTGGAGTAGCAAAATCAACAGTCGGGTACATTCTGAGAAAAAAGGAATTGACTGGTGAGCTTGGGAACTCAAAAAGGCCTGGGCGTCCACGGATGACAACAGTGGTGGATGATCGCCGCATACTTTCTTTGGTGAAGAAGAACCCGTTCACAACATCAACTGAAGTCCAGAACACTCTCAGTGAAGTAGGTGTATCTGTCTCTAAGTCAACAGTAAAGAGAAGACTCCATGAAAGTAAATACAAAGGGTTCACATCTAGATGCAAACCATTCATCAATTCCAAAAATAGACAGGCCAGAGTTAAATTTGCTGAAAAACACCTCATGAAGCCAGCTCAGTTCTGGAAAAGTATTCTATGGACAGATGAGACAAAGATCAACCTGTACCAGAATGATGGGAAGAAAAAAGTTTGGAGAAGAAAGGGAACGGCACATGATCCAAGGCACACCACATCCTCTGTAAAACATGGTGGAGGCAACGTGATGGCATGGGCATGCATGGCTTTCAATGGCACTGGGTCACTTGTGTTTATTGATGACATAACAGCAGACAAGAGTAGCCGGATGAATTCTGAAGTGTACCGGGATATACTTTCAGCCCAGATTCAGCCAAATGCCGCAAAGTTGATTGGACGGCGCTTCATAGTACAGATGGACAATGACCCCAAGCATACAGCCAAAGCTACCCAGGAGTTCATGAGTGCAAAAAAGTGGAACATTCTGCAATGGCCAAGTCAATCACCAGATCTTAACCCAATTGAGCATGCATTTCACTTGCTCAAATCCAGACTTAAGACGGAAAGACCCACAAACAAGCAAGACCTGAAGGCTGCGGCTGTAAAGGCCTGGCAAAGCATTAAGAAGGAGGAAACCCAGCGTTTGGTGATGTCCATGGGTTCCAGACTTAAGGCAGTGATTGCCTCCAAAGGATTCGCAACAAAATATTGAAAATAAAAAATTTTTGTTTGGGTTTGGTTTATTTGTCCAATTACTTTTGACCTCCTAAAATGTGCAGTGTTTGTAAAGAAATGTGTACAATTCCTACAATTTCTATCAGATATTTTTGTTCAAACCTTCAAATTAAACGTTACAATCTGCACTTGAATTCTGTTGTAGAGGTTTCATTTCAAATCCAATGTGGTGGCATGCAGAGCCCAACTCGCGAAAATTGTGTCACTGTCTAAATATTTCTGGACCTAACTGTACAACATTCCAAAACACTGTATATAAGAGCCCAGGCTGCGCTGCACAACGTAAAAAAACCCTCATTATACTCACCTAGGAGGCAGTCCGGTCCAATGGGTGTTGCTGCTCTCCGGTCCAGCGCCTCATCTCTGCGGTGATCAGTGTCCTCCTTCCACCAAGCCCAGTGTGGATGTCACGTCCTATGATAACGCGTCCTACGTTATCTACACAGAACGGAATTGTGGTCTTGCACAGGCGCATTTTGATCTGCCCTAATGAGGGCAGATCAAAGTACTGTAATGCAGCGGCGCGAGGAAAGAATAAAGACCGTCCGCGCATGCGCACTACAGTACTTTGATCTGCCCTAGGCAGGGCAGATCAAAGTGCACCTATGCAGGACTTCAATGCCGACCAGTGTGTATGACGTAGGACGCCTTATGCACACAGGCCTTAGAAGTAGGACGGAGATCGCTGTGGAGAGGAGGGGATGGACCAGAAAGCAACAACACCCATAGGACCAGACCACCCTCTAGGTGAGTATTATAAAAGTTTTGTTTTACTTTACACAGAGCAGCCTGGGCTCTTATATACAGTATTCTAGAATGCTGTATATAAGGGATCACTAGTGGTGGTTGCAGCTTATAGTCTCCAAATCTGGTTACAGGTTCCCTTTAATTCTACATGGGTCATAGCCCAAAATCTTGGATAGACATTCAAAGTCTCTTACCTCCATCTGAAGGGGACAATGGACACTATGTTTTCCTCAGCAATGTTTCATACTTTAATAGGAAACCTGTCACCAGCTTTTCCCTACTTAAAGTACAGCAACCACTAGAGATGGACGAAAAATCAAATACTTGGGTTCTGATTATTCGAGCAGAATAATTTCTAATATTCGTGTATTCATACTGAATAACGAACCCAATGCAAGTCAATGGGAAACTCGAATAATTTTCTGGAGGACCTTGAAGTAGGTAAGGGAGGGCTGTAAAAATGCTCCAATGGATGGAAAAGTGCTGAAACTGAATGGGAACAGCATGGGGAAGATGCCTGGATGCATTTGTGACTCACATTTGATCTCTGGGAATAATATTGTCAGAGTATTATGTGTCCGGTCTAATAGGTGTCTCTGGTCTTGAGCCGACACCTCCTCTCTCCTTGCAATCGCCATCCTCTTCCCCTTCTCCATGTGGATGACATCATCTACATAGTGTGTCCCAATCACACTCCTGTGCAGACGTACCTCGCTTTGTCCTGCTGATGGCAGAGCAAAGTATAGCAATGCGCATGCGCCAGGATAGGCCAAACAGAGCCCTCAGCAGTGTAAAGTGATGTACGACGCTTGCGCAGGAGTTTGACTTGGAGACACTGTCAAATGGGAGTATAATAAAAGGTCTTTTTGTGCTTTGCAAACGAGCTTGGTGATATATACGTAGCATACTAGTATGCTATAAAAGCGACCTCAAGGGTGGTGGCCATAATTTTTATTGGAAAAACCAGGAGACAGGTTCCCTTTAAAAAAAAAAGAATAGAATCGAGCAAGAAAATGCATTCTGATATTTGAGACTTTGATGTCAACTTTCTGGGCATAGACATTCATGTTACAACAGCTCTAACTCAAACTTAGAGGTTTATGGGTTTCACTTTTTTAGCCGATAAGAACAGAAGAAATGTACAGGCATGCGATTTCCCACAATCTCCAAAGGGTTTCCAGAGTGTCCGTTTATTTTATACCTGTTGTGAAACACAGACGTTCTATGCATCAACATTCTATACTTATGTCAGAAAGAAACACAATACAGACTTATGTCGCGGGCGGGGAGGAGGGTGTCAGCACACCGCGCTCACCCCTTCTGCTCGGGTCCGGCAGTTGCTCCTGGTGGCTCGAGCTGCGGGCCGGATCCCGGGGTGTCTCGAGCGACGCTCCTCGCCCGTGAGTGAAAGGGGGGGTGTTTGTTGGGATTATAGTTCGTGACGCCACCCACGGTTGTGGTGATGGCACCACCGCTGCTCAGTGTGGGGGTCCCGGGGATGGTGATAGGAGCAGCCAGGTGTTGTGTTGCCCCTCCGTGGGTAGGGGTTGGTGATCCCGGGGCCCGGTGAAGAGACGTGAAGTGTAGGGCCTGGAGGGCGCAGGGACGCGGGGGCAGCGCTATGCCTTGCGGCACTGTGGTACTCACTCAGCCTGAGACACGGACACAGTTTGTACGGTAAACCAACGGCTGGTAGGACGGTCCCACAGACGGTTGCACCTGCACTCCCGGTAGGTGACGGTGACGTCTCTCTTCCTTGCACCTGTTTGACTGATGGTAGCGGTGGATTCCCTCCGGTTACCCGCTCCCCGACTGCAATCTGGGCCGGAGGAGCTCTACACTTTGCCCGCAGGTGCTGGCCCTGGGGAAACTGGTGCCTTGGCGGTGGCGGTGTCTCCCCGGTAATGGTGGGGCTGTTGCCGTCAATCGGGACTTTGTTGCTGGGGGATCTGCGTCCCCTTCACTGACGGATTCGGCAAATTGGGCGACTCCTAGCCTTGCCGGGGTCCGAGAGGCCCCTGCCCTGGTGCTGACTGTCCTTCGGAACACTGCTCCAGACCACCGGGCACACAGCCAACGGGGTCCTTCCAGGAACTTCCAAACGGTCCCCCTCCGGACAGTCACCGCCGTCGCTGACCTTGCTGTTCTAGCCCTACACACAGCTGGGCTCTCAGGCTCTGTCACCACTTCTTGCTTTCCTCCTTTTCCACTTTCCTTTCCTTCACTTTCACTTCTGGTTGTTTCCTCTAGCCCCTGCCTGGGCTACTCTGCTTCTTTACTCGTTCATGTCCCTGGGCTTTCTGCCTGGTTACTTCCTGCCTCCAGAGTTGTGAGCTCCTTGGTGGGCGGAGCCAACCGCCTGGCCCACCCCCTGGTGTGCATCACAGACTCCTGGAGGGAGGCAACAAGGATTTCTGGTTAGCAGGTGTGCCTACCTGGAGTGTGGGGTGTAGTGGTGTTGTTATCTGTGTCCCCTGGCTTGCCCAGGGCGACACATTCCCCCTTAGCAAAATGCAGACCGTCCACGGGCTGCCGTCCTACACCGGTTTTATTTTTCTGTAAAAAGGGGATAACAGGGTTAAACAAAACATAAGCATTTTCAATCAACTCTTCCCAAGACGGGAGGCACATTTTACTTTTAACGTTTCAACGGTGTACGGTCACGGTTTCCGCTCTCTCCCACCCAAGCAACCTGGCCCTGATGCTGCCCCTAAAACCCAGGCAGCACCCCTTGACCCACAGTCCAGCACAAGTCACCCGAGCGGGATCTGTCCTTCCCTCCAGAGGGTAGCCACCGGTCCCTTTGGTGGCTGGGCCCTGGCCTGCTCTGCTCAGGGCCCTCCCTCCAACCTGCCTCTCCGGAGGCGGCATTGCGGAAACGGTAACGGTACCCAACCTATTTACAAGCCACTAACGTTTGTGGTTGCCCTGCAGAGTTCACGGGCTTGTCCATGGCTAGTTCCCATGCATTTTTAAACTTTAAACGGTCCCCACCGGGGACAACGGTGCCGGCTCCTGCCGGTTGCTAATCACAGCTGACAATCAGGTGAAAACTCGGTTCAATCAGTGTTTTTCATTTTTCAAAACTTTCAACAAACTTTCAAACAAACAAAGCGCTGGTCCCTACGGGGACGGTGCTGCGGGCCTCCATTGCCCTACTCCGGTCCTGCTGCTGCTTCATCCGAGGGAGGGGGTGCAGAGCTCATCTTGCCCTCCGGGCTGCCCCTCAGCTTTACATCCAGGGCAAACCACCCCCTCTCTCCGCAGTGCCGAGTGTACCGCACCATGTCTCCCGGGATAAGATTGCGGCCAGGATGCTCTTCGGGCAGGTGAGCATGCACATCCCGCCGGGCTACAAATACCTCGGCCTCCAGGCCCGGTTCGTATATGAACCCGTAGCCCCGGCGGATATCGAATCGCCTCACCTGCCCCTCGTAGAACGGGCCCCGGACACGGAAGGTCGCTTGCCGCAGGTTCTCCTTTTCCCGTATGACTCGGGCCACCAGCTCGGCTTTCCTACGCTCCCTCTCCGCGATCTCCAGGCCCAGCTTGGTCGGCTCCCTGTCCCAGTATGGCTCCGGCGCACGGGTTGAGCCCCGCGGGACATTCAGCACGTTACCCACTGTCAGGAAGGTGGGTGGCGTATCCCGCGGTGTCATGGCCTTGGGCGCTGCCTTGCAGCAACAACCCGGCGCCACCTCAGCCGAGGTGTGGGGGATGGGCACAGGGGCTTTCCGCAGTTGGGCCTTCGGCTCGGAGCGGGTCATCGGCTCCGGCTCAGAGAACTGCTCGGGGACTGTCTCTGGCGCAATCTTCGGGGCCTTCCATGGCAATGCCTCCGGTTTGCTTCGGGCTCCGGCTACAGGTCGGTCCGCCGGGGCGGACGGGCTGGGTATCGCTACCGGTTGCGGTGGCAGCGGGCCTAGTGGCGGGGTCACGGCCTCCGAGACGGGTGGCGAAGGAGGCAACGGGGGGAGAGGGCTTGGACCGGGTCCCTCAGCCGCAGCGACCGGTCCCTCCGGGACATAGGGGCGTGGGTCACTCACCCTCCCTTCCTCCGCCTCCTCCTCGCGTCTCCGCACGGCTGCCAAAACGTCCGCCATGTCGGTCTCCCACTCCTCCAGGAGGAGCTGCATTTTGACCTGCAGCCTTAGATGGAGCTGTGCGGTCCGGATCTCCACCCACGCTGCGGTTCCCGGTGCGGGGGCCACGGTGTTTCGGGACGGCATCCACATGGTGTCTTTGCTGTTTGCTTCCAGGAACGGTTTTCTGGCAAGGTCCTGGCGTCCTTGCTTTTATAGCGGCGACTACATGCCGCCAGCCGCCATCGCGTCCCCCTTAGCTCTTTTCGGCCCCTCCTCTCTCGGGGCGGAGTTTTGGCCTTCGCGCCTCTACTGCTCGAGAAGACGCTCGAGCGGGAACTTTTCGCGCCAAAGATGGCGGCTTCTGAAATTTTTCTGCCGGATACCTCCGGCGGTAACAAGGCGCACCTCTACCAGACGGCAGAGCGGTAAGATCCTGTTCGTGACGCCAAGTTGTCGCGGGCGGGGAGGAGGGTGTCAGCACACCGCGCTCACCCCTTCTGCTCGGGTCCGGCAGTTGCTCCTGGTGGCTCGAGCTGCGGGCCGGATCCCGGGGTGTCTCGAGCGACACTCCTCGCCTGTGAGTGAAAGGGGGCTGTTTGTTGGGATTATAGTTCGTGACGCCACCCACGGTTGCGGTGATGGCACCACCGCTGCTCAGTGTGGGGGTCCCGGGGATGGTGATTGGAGCAGCCAGGTGTTGTGTTGCCCCTCCGTGGGTAGGGGTTGGTGATCCCGGGGCCCGGTGAAGAGATGTAAAGTGTAGGGCCTGGAGGGCGCAGGGACGCGGGGGCAGCGCTATGCCTTGCGGCACTGTGGTACTCACTCAGCCTGAGACACGGACACAGTTTGTACGGTAAACCAACGGCTGGTAGGACGGTCCCACAGACGGTTGCACCTGCACTCCCGGTAGGTGACGGTGACGTCTCTCTTCCTTGCACCTGTTTGACTGATGGTAGCGGTGGATTCCCTCCGGTTACCCGCTCCCCGACTGCAATCTGGGCCGGAGGAGCTCTACACTTTGCCCGCAGGCGCTGGCCCTGGGGAAACTGGTGCCTTGGCGGTGGCGGTGTCTCCCCGGTAATGGTCGGGCTGTTGCCGTCAATCGGGACTTTGTTGCTGGGGGATCTGCGTCCCCTTCACTGACGGATTCGGCAAATTGGGCGACTCCTAGCCTTGCCGGGGTCCGAGAGGCCCCTGCCCTGGTGCTGACTGTCCTTCGGAACACTGCTCCAGACCACCGGGCACACAGCCAACGGGGTCCTTCCAGGAACTTCCAAACGGTCCCCCTCCGGACAGTCACCGCCGTCGCTGACCTTGCTGTTCTAGCCCTACACACAGCTGGGCTCTCAGGCTCTGTCACCACTTCTTGCTTTCCTCCTTTTCCACTTTCCTTTCCTTCACTTTCACTTCTGGTTGTTTCCTCTAGCCCCTGCCTGGGCTACTCTGCTTCTTTACTCGTTCATGTCCCTGAGCTTTCTGCCTGGTTACTTCCTGCCTCCAGAGTTGTGAGCTCCTTGGTGGGCGGAGCCAACCGCCTGGCCCACCCCCTGGTGTGCATCACAGACTCCTGGAGGGAGGCAACAAGGATTTCTGGTTAGCAGGTGTGCCTACCTGGAGTGTGGGGTGTAGTGGTGTTGTTATCTGTGTCCCCTGGCTTGCCCAGGGCGACACACTTACATTTCATATACTACAAAACTTCAATCAATTCTGCACATTCACACTGCTAAATTTCTACTTGCACTTTTAGGTAGTAAGTCGGTGAAATGGTCTTTTGCAGACTTACCTGGATTTGTTCAAAAGGAACTTCAAAACTGAAAGACTCATTATAATAGGGATTCAAGGTATTTTTCTTAATAGTGGTCTTTTTCTTTTTGAGTCTTTTGCCATTTTGCATCAGATGAATTTTTACATATGGATCTAATTAAAAATAAAATAAAAAAATTGAAAAAACATTACTAAGAATCAACGCTAAGAGAAGTGCTTTCTACATATATATATATACAGTTAGGTCCAGAAATATTTGGACAGTGACACAAGTTTTGTTATTTTAGCTGTTTACAAAAACATGTTCAGAAATACAATTATATATATAATATGGGCTGAAAGTGCACACTCCCAGCTGCAATATGAGAGTTTTCACATCCAAATCGGAGAAAGGGTTTAGGAATCATAGCTCTGTAATGCATAGCCTCCTCTTTTTCAAGGGACCAAAAGTAATTGGACAAGGGACTCTAAGGCCTGCAATTAACTCTGAAGGCGTCTCCCTCGTTAACCTGTAATCAATGAAGTAGGTAAAAGGTCTGGGGTTGATTACAGGTGTGTGGTTTTGCATTTGGAAGCTGTTGCTGTGACCAGACAACATGCGGTCTAAGGAACTCTCAATTGAGGTGAAGCAGAACATCCTGAGGCTGAAAAAAAAGAAAAAATCCATCAGAGAGATAGCAGACATGCTTGGAGTCGCAAAATCAACAGTCGGGTACATTCTGAGAAAAAAGGAATTGACTGGTGAGCTTGGGAACTCAAAAAGGCCTGGGCGTCCACAGATGACAACAGTGGTGGATGATCGCCGCATACTTTCTTTGGTGAAGAAGAACCCGTTCACAACATCAACTGAAGTCCAGAACACTCTCAGTGAAGTAGGTGTATCTGTCTCTAAGTCAACAGTAAAGAGAAGACTCCATGAAAGTAAATACAAAGGGTTCACATCTAGATGCAAACCATTCATCAATTCCAAAAATAGACAGGCCAGAGTTACATTTGCTGAAAAACACCTCATGAAGCCAGCTCAGTTCTGGAAAAGTATTCTATGGACAGATGAGACAAAGATCAACCTGTACCAGAATGATGGGAAGAAAAAAGTTTGGAGAAGAAAGTGAACGGCACATGATCCAAGGCACACCACATCCTCTGTAAAACATGGTGGAGGCAACGTGATGGCATGGGCATGCATGGCTTTCAATGGCACTGGGTCACTTGTGTTTATTGATGACATAACAGCAGACAAGAGTAGCCGGATGAATTCTGAAGTGTACCGGGATATACTTTCAGCCCCGATTCAGCCAAATGCCGCAAAGTTGATTGGTCGGCGCTTCATAGTACAGATGGACAATGACCCCAAGCATACAGCCAAAGCTACCCAGGAGTTCATGAGTGCAAAAAAGTGGAACATTCTGCAATGGCCAAGTCAATCACCAGATCTTAACCCAATTGAGCATGCATTTCACTTGCTCAAATCCAGACTTAAGACGGAAAGACCCACAAACAAGCAAGACCTGAAGGCTGCGGCTGTAAAGGCCTGGCAAAGCATTAAGAAGGAGGAAACCCAGCGTTTGGTGATGTCCATGGGTTCCAGACTTAAGGCAGTGATTGCCTCCAAAGGATTCGCAACAAAATATTGAAAATAAAAATATTTTGTTTGGGTTTGGTTTATTTGTCCAATTACTTTTGACCTCCTAAAATGTGGAGTGTTTGTAAAGAAATGTGTACAATTCCTACAATTTCTATCAGATATTTTTGTTCAAACCTTCAAATTAAACGTTACAATCTGCACTTGAATTCTGTTGTAGAGATTTCATTTCAAATCCAATGTGGTGGCATGCAGAGCCCAACTCGCGAAAATTGTGTCACTGTCCAAATATTTCTGGACCTAACTGTATATGTATATATATGTATATATATATATATATATATATATATATATAATATGGTAGAAATGCCTCAAATAGCTTTTTTTTTATATCCAAACACTGAACATGAATGAAAATACCAACGCGTTTCAGGTGCACACGGAAACGCGTTGGTGTTTTCATTTATGTTTTTATAGCTTCGCCAATAAAGATGAAGATTCTTATATTCGTTGAGCTAGAATTCTGTGATTGTTTCCATCCCTGGCAGTGGTGCTGCTCATCGCTCCGTAAAGGCTATTACAGTGAGCTGGCTTCTTTATTGTCTAAATGTCCAATTGATGCAAGTCCTATTGGTGGGATCTACATCTATCTAGAAAACAGAGCCCATTCACTGTTTGTCAGGAAAAGAAGGGGTTAAAAGCCGCGCTGCCGTAATAATGGTTGGATATTAGTAATATTGTATGATGAATTTAATAAGTCAATGCATTTCAGGAAAGGCGGCTGCCCTTGATTGAATCATAGAATTATTGAATGGTAGAGTTGGAAGGGACCTCGGGTCCAATTCCCTGCGAGTGCAGGGTTTCCTAAATCATCCCAGTTATATGATTATCCAGTTTACGCTTGAAGATTTCCATTGATGGAGAGCTCTCTACCTCTCATGGTAGCCTGTTCCACTCTCTGACTGCCCTCACTACCTCCCGTGGTAGCCTCTTCCACTCTCTGACTGCCCTCACTACCTCCCGTGGTAGCCTTTTCCACTCTCTAACTGCCCTCACTACCTCCTGTGGTAGCCTCTTCCACTCTTTGACTGCCCTAACTACCTCCCGTGGTAGCCTCTTTCACTCTCTGACTGCCCTCACTACCTCCCGTGGTAGCCTCTTCCACTCTCTGACTGCTCTCACTACCTCCTGTGGTAGCCTCTTCCACTCTCTGACTGCCCTCAATACCTCCTGTGGTAGCCTCTTCCACTCTCTGACTGCCCTGACTACCTCCTGTGGTAGCTTCTTCCACTCTCTAACTTCCCTTACTACCTCCCGTGGTAGCTTTTTCCACTCTCTGACTGCCCTCTATACCTCCCATGGTAGCCTCTTCCACTCTCTGACTGCCCTCACTGTCAGAATAGTGAATAGCTCTCTTTTAGTTTATAAGTCTGCTCAGCAATTTACAGCACTCCGAAACAAATCAATGGAGAGATCCACAGGGGCGGACATATCACTGGTGCAACCCTAGAGGTAATGGGGCCCATTTCTACCACCAAAGCAAGGGGAATTTTGCATTTTCATAAACGGCCCATATATTAAGTTTGGACAGGGAGCCTTTTCAGCCTGTCTCCGTCAGTATAGAGCTGCATATGCAGGGGCGGGAACTACATTTTATTCAAGATGGTACAACCTCTTTAAAGTCAATGGAGTCTGTCTATGACCCTTTGGATCAACCACTGCATCTCGGATCACATTATAACTAGTAACGGGTGGTCCAACTGGGTTTAAGAAAAAAAAAAAGGCCCGGAATTGATCTTGGATATCTGGCCGGACGCTGATCCCCATATTAGTCTATGGGGACCAGAGTCTAGCGCTTTAAAATGGTGGTAGAAGGGACAGGGGGATTAGAGCAAGCGTGTTACACTTACCAGTATCCTATGCTGATTTTTTAAATTATTTATTTACATTATTTTTAAAAAGCTACATGTGGCTTCTTTTATTTTGATACGCAGTCAAGATAAACACATGGCTGGGGGCTGCAGCCTGTAGGCATATGCTTTATCTACGCTGGATATCATAATATGGGGGGACCATACGTCAATTTATTTATTTATTTTGACAACATAGGGACACATAGTGCCTGTGATTGAAAACAGTCAGTCACACTGACACACAGGATGGGGGCGCGTCTGACTGCAACCAATCAGAGACAATGGGACCGGCAGTGGGTGGGGAAATCAGTGCATACGCATAAGGGATAATGAGTGGCTCCAGAAGTAGTGTTACAGCCGTGTAGGACACTGGTAAGTCTATCGGGCCTGCTTTTACCATTTTTTCTTTATTTTACCTTTATTTTTTTTATTACCCGAGTGACCAGATCTGGATCAGTACCCGATGCCCTCTGAAAACTCCGGGCCCAGAGTTGGTGCACGAGTATTTTTTTAACCCACATGGATCCGGACTTTTAGAGTCCGGGTCCACCCATCACTAATCATAACTCCTTAATGGACTGAACACATTGTCATGATAAATTACTTATTTCACACCGATTTGTTTCAACATACCTGAGAGTCCTCCTACATCCATCTTTTTCAGATTCTTGGCCTCCAAGACAATTACGGTAAGTTTCCCTGCGGTGGGCACATATCTCAGAGAAAAACAGATGTCTCCCAACTTTTCTTGCTACAAAAAAAACAAGAAAAATTCCATGGGATGAAATTGATAAGAATAATAGTGGTTAATAATAATAGAATAATAAAAATATATAATAATGTGAAAAGGAAATCATACACTAGAACAACTGGGATGATACAAAGAAAACTACTGAGCCGTCTATGACACCCTACAGAGGGAACTCAGGAGATAATCATCACCAGTCACCACCATCAAGACCAGTGACACTTCTTTGAGCTCAGATACAAAAGATATAGAGAGATACTGTTCTCTCCATGATGATGCTAGGATTCGCCTTTCAGCTGCCGCCACTGTCTATTCAAGGGTCTCCATGTTTTATGACTTCTGCATGAAGTGTTGTCAGCTGAGTATCTCTAGAAATGGCTTCCAATTAAAGGGAATATGTCAGCAGGTTTTGTTATGTAATCTGAGAGCAGAATAATATAAGGCAAATAAGCATGATTCCAACGATGTTTCATTTACTGGACTGCTTGGTGCAGTTTTGATAGAATACCTGCTTTATCTATTATAGATGTAGCAGTGCCATGACTGCTAAGCTGTGTATAACCCTGCCCACACTACTGTTTGGCAGCTTCCTCTGTACAGTGTACATTGTCAAGGAAGCTGCTAATCAGAGATGGGGAGGAGTTACACAGAGTAGCTTCACTGCTGTGCACATGAGACCTAGTCAGTCGTTACAAGGAAGTACCAAGTGAACAGCGTAAGTTAAGGGAAACCCTGTCTCTAGGGAATGGGAAGATGGTGACCCCTGACCAAACCTACTGCTGGTCCCTGGGGTCCCTCACCACTCTACATAGGTTCCGCACCTATGCGCCGAGCTGGATACCTGACCCTAGGTATCCCTAGTGCTGGGCCCTAAATAGGGATGGAATTAGCTCTTCATCAACCCCACTAAACACTACAGAAGACACAAGAGGACACACAGGGGGAAAATGCATGAACAACTTATCCTGTTATGATTCATTGACTGAGGAGGATCAAAAAATGCAGAATCCCAAATAGTAACAGAGTGGCTGGAACCTTAACGGACTGCAGACCTAATCCTGACACACAACTAGAAGTAGCCGTGGGACGAGCCTACGATGACCTAGTCATCTCGACACAGCTGGAGAACTAAATATTCTCACAGATAGAGATATAAGAAAGCTAATCTGCCTCAAAGCAATTGCCTAAGATAGATAGCCCTACTCATGTAAAGGCTACGGTGATATAGAAAAGTACAATACAAAGCCAGAAAAGACAGATTCAGCAAAGATGAGGCCCAAACTATCTATATAGAAAAGGATAGGAAGGAGCACTGTCTGCAGCCGTAAAAACCCTAATAAATACCAGCACTTCTGATATGGAAAAATCCTGAGGTCACACAACCTCTCCCCCACTGTATCAGCACTCAGATGTTACTGGGATCCAAAAACACAATACCTTGCAGAATCATGGAGCTAAGTATACAGAAACTCCCAGCAGGGAATGATCCCATTCCACCAAGAACTCCACACAGGCAAAATAGGAATCATGCATTAGTATCAAAGCAGAGAAAGCAACAAGAAAGTGGAAAACAAACAGCAGAGGTACAAAGACCACTTATCTGAGAGCAGATCTTGGTGGAATGGGATCATTCCCTGCTGGTAGTATCTGTATACTCAGCTCCATGATTCTGCAAGGTATTGTGTTTGTCATTTCTTTGTATTAATGACTGTCTGTCACCTGTGACACACTCATGATAGTTAGGTAGTGATAATCTCCTGCTGATAAAACACCAATTGCATTGAAGCTACAGCACACAGCCTGATAAGTAACACATCCCTGGAATCAGGCTCCTCTACGTCATGCTGCTCTCAGATTAAGTAGCAAAAAACCTGCTGACAGATTTACTTTAAGGAAAACTTAACATATTGGTTCACCTTTGACATTGCATAGTTATTTAAAGGAGTTGTCACTCTTGACCAGAATAGACAGCTTTGGAAGACCTTTTCCTGTTTTATAGAGGCAACCCAAGGATATAAGTAGACCCTGTGGTGGCGCTGCAGGAATATTGAGTGCTTACAGCTAGAATTTCCAACAGATTATCACTGATCTCTTGGATTCATTGTCATTCTTGTGATTCGTTTGTTCTCAAGGGACTTGTCTAACAGGTATCAATGACTGAAAAGGAGAAACTTTTAACCCCGTTTTTTCTTTTTTTTTTTTTTTTCTTTTTTTTTCCTCCCATTCTTTCAAGAACCATAACTTTCTTATTTTTCCGTCAATATAGCCATATGAGGGCTTCTTTTTGTGAGAGGAGTTGTACTTTTGAATTAAATCATTCATTTTATAAAAAAAACTTTGATTCTGGTGTTTCAATTTCTTTTCTTCCTACGTCGTATACCGATCAACTTAATAGATTTTAGATTTTGATTTCTGAACCAGGTGATATCAAATACATTTATTATTATTATTATTATTATTTTATTTTCAATGGGGCAAAAGGGGGTTGATTTCAACTTTTGGGGGGGGACATTTTTTTCATATTTTATGAAACTCTTTTCTTTTTATTGATTTTACTAGTCCACTTAGGGGACTTGAAGCCTGAACTGTACGATCGCTTCTCCTGATCAGTGTGATGCTTCAGCATTGCTCTGGTCATCCGAAATGCTGATCTCCTGTGAGTGTCAGCACTCAGCCGGCATTCAGAGGAAGTGAGTCATGGCAGCAACCGGGGTCATCAGCTATCATGAGAACCCATCAGCGCATAATAAGGATTCATGCACATGATCATATTTTTGGTCTCAGTGCGATCTGACAAAATACTGGATCACACTCTGGCTAATGTTATTCTATGGGTCAGTGCATGACATGAGATATGTAATGACAGGACAGGTGACCTAAGCTGGCCCTCAGACTTGAGACCCTGCGCTGTCCCTTATCTCGAAGGTAGGTTTGATGGTAACAAGGTCTGAGTCCCCAGCGTGACCCTAACTCCTGTCTGAGCCATGATCTTACTCCCCCCTCTCCCTCACACCCTCGGGGTGTTCCAGAAAACAAAAGGACAAAATCCCACAAAATGACATGGACAAGGGAGAATGGAAACTTGTATACACAGCACTCAAAACACACAGGAGAGACAATATGTGTACCGGGGAACAACGAAAAAGGGAAGGAAGTAACGCACAACAGGGGAATGTCACACCACTCAGAAGCTCAGCACAGATCACCATACACAGGAAACGCACCAAGACCGGGATTGTTGGAACAAAAGCTGAAGCTATCATCGGCACCTCCAGAAAGGAAGCCGTGCAATAAATAGGGAGGAGACAGCTGCACAAGGTAATTAGCAACCTGAGCTCTTAGGTCTTGCTCACCGGTCTGCAGGAATTAACTTCTGCAGAGCTGAAGACCAGTAAACCTGAATCAGCCATCGCCCGGCTCTGGCTGAATAATCCAGAAGCCTCAGGTTGCTTGTCAGACTCTATAGTGTGAACGGAGTCTGACAACACTGTGCCAGCGGGTATGTGCAGAGCCTAACATCGCACGACAGTGGACAAATCTGATTTTTTTTCTTCGACTGTGTGGGTCCAAAGGAAATATCGCAGCATGTCCGATTATCAGATTGAACTTGGCCATGCAAGTCCAATGCTCTGTCCAAAAACATTGGACCAATTTTCTCAGACTGGCACAATGGAAAAGATAGATGAGATGAGACAGATAGAGTCTGATCATAGTGTGAGTAGAATAATTGATCCAAGTTTCTCGATTGATATAAAATATGCTCGTTTGCACCGGGCCTAATAGATGAAATGGATCGGATCCGGAAATATTACAAAATATATATAGTTTAGAAAAGGGATATTTTCATCCCATTGTCCGGGATCCTTTTAGACAAATGACGTCTACGCACCATATGCTAATGTAGACCTAGCGAACATCTGCAAATGTGTGAAATGGTAATGCCACCATATTCTAAAGATTTCCTATTGTTTTGTGACTTGTAGAATTTCCCAGACAATATTGCAATTGCATCGTTTTCTTGATAATAAGTTATTTCCCAAGAGAAAATGAATGGCAGCGAATAATCTCCATTTCCAGGTGCCAGAAAAGCTTTTTTTTTGTTATGTATTTAATAGCCTATGCAGCATTTATCAATGACAATACAGAATAGTAAAGCTGCAAATCAGAAGAACGGAAATGATCCTCCCGACAGCCATAACCTCATCAATTACCATCATAGTCACCATTCCAAACATAATTATACAAACGTCTAGTTGAAGCCTTAAAATATATCTCTATATCACCAGATTATTATTGGAAAAACATTAAAGTGAGTCCTACCCCACTGCCTGGTAAACAAAGGCCGTCGGGGAGAAATAGAGCCGGGGTGACGGAGGCAGGCACAGGTCAGTAAGGCTTATTTTGTTATTATAAAGCATTGCCTGATTATGGGGCAATTTTGTGTGAAAACAGCCAACCCTTTTAATAGCGAAAAAGTGAAAATCAATTCTACAAATGCATTATACACACAAAGAACAAAGACTTTTTGCTAAAGGATTCTTTTTAAATGTCAGCAGATCAATGGGCATCTGTCGCAGACTGTAGTACTTGTTTGTAAAATGATCCGTCTGATTCATTTCGGCAACAGAGAGAAAATGATGATGCAAACTGTGTTTCTCTATTCTTTTGGGAATAGACATGTTTACTTCTAAGGTGCAAAAATAACTCTTAACACACAGTCAAAATAATACCGCACACAGTACACAAGTTATCGTCTTCATTTACTAAATTTTCACTTTAAAATAAAAAAAGAGGTTTCTATTAAAATATCAACAAATCTATAACTGTACTGCTCTGAAACCGAAAACTCTAAAGCTGCAGATCTGAAAAGGAATCTGTTGCTAGAAAATGACCTATTGTTTCAATCAGTTCTTTGCATTTGCTCTCTCTCTCCCTCTCTATCTATCTCTCTCTCTATAATTATATATATATATATATATATATATATATATATATATATATATATATATATATATATACATATATATATATATACACATACATATATATATATATCTATATATATATATATATATATATATATATATATATATATATACACAACTCTGGCAAAAATTAAGAGATCACTTCCAAATTGTGCCGCATACAAAATTATACTGGAAAAACAGTCGCTTCCTTCTGCTCAGGCAATGTTTCCCAACTCTGAGGACTGGTTTTCCAGCAGGACAATGCGCCATGCCCCACAGCTAGGTCAATCAATGTGTGGATGAAGGTCCACCACATCAAAACCCTGTCATGGCCAGCCCAATCTCCAGACCTGAACCCCATTGAAAACCTCTGGAATGTAATCAAGAGGAAGATGGATAGTCACAAGCCATCAAACAAAGAAGAACTGCTTACATTTTTGCACCAGGAGTGGCATAAGGTCACCCAAAAGCAGAGTGACAGACTGGTGGAAAGCAGCCAAGACGCATGACAGCTGGGATTAAACATCATGGTTATTCCACACAATATTGATTTCTGAATCTTCCTAAGGTAAAACATTATTAGTATTGTTGTTTCTAGATGATCATGATCTTGTTTTCTTTGCATTATCTGCATTGTTTTGTTATTTTGACCATTTCTCATTTTCAGAAAATACAAAATTTATTGCTTGGAAATTCTGAAACGTCAGTAGTTTATAGAATAAAAGAACAATTTATATTTCACTCAAAAATTTACCTATAAAGAGAAAAATCAGGAAAAAAATGAAAATTTGGAAGTGGTCTCTTAATTTTTCCCAGAGCTGTGTATTTAAACATCTGTTTTTATATCACATTTTTATTGCAATAAAAAAGAAACAAAATTTGTAATATTCCAATTTGTTACCGAGGCTTTTTTGGACTCATACTTCCTGTCTTTTATTAAGAGTTTTCAGCAGACTCTTTATCAGCAGAGGCAGGATTGCAATGACAGGTAACACGTCTATACTTAGCTGATACCACAGGATCCACCAATCACAATAGGTGATGTCAAAACTGACCCTGCTGACTCTCAATTAGCCTCACCAGCGACTACCTGGCCAGGTACGTATCCCTACTAGCACCGACGCTGATACTGTGACTCCTCACTTCACAACTTCAGTCACTTTTGGCTCTCACCACAATTCATTGGCAATCTCGCTAACTGCCGTGGCCAACAACTGCTTTCTCACCTACATATGTCAGGTTGTGTATGCTCATCTCAGAACATCACAATTTATTGTTTAAGGCATATTTTAAAAAGGGTGTATGAGACTAATTGTAGACAAAGATAAAGTTCTTAAAAGGAATCTGTCAGTAGGGTTTTGCTACTGTTGTGGACGGGGGCCGGGCCGCTGCAGGGGCTGCTCGGATCCGGGCTCGTTACTGTGGCTCGAGTGGCAGCCGGACCCGGGCTCGTACGGCCGTCTGTTCTCACAACCGTAGGAAGGGAGTATTTACAAGGGATTGATTTGTCGGTGACGCCACCCGTGGGTTGCGGTGAGAGTTGGTAGCACCGCCGCTGCCTGGTGATGGGACGCCCAGGGCTGATGGAGCGGGGCAACAGGATGGAATCCCCTCCTCGGGTAGGGGAGGTGTAGTCATGGGGCCCAGGTGAATGGGAGCTGTGCTTGCAGAGAGGGACATGCAGGGTTGGACCGGGGACAGATGGTGTACTCACAGTTCCAAAGAATTGCACACAAAGTCCAGTGGCAAACCAAATTGCCAGTGACTGGTCGCCTCCGGCAGGTGTATTCGGGTCCCGCACCCAGGTGTAGCAAATAGGGGTCCCTTCCTCCTGCACTCAGTGTTTGTGTCTTCACTGGGACAACTCCGCTTGGAACGGGGAAGTCCACTCCTGGTACAGTGTATGTTGGGAGCTGTGGCCTGCGAAATCTGACTCTTGGGATCTCTGTGGGTTCTGACGGACACCCTATCTCCCGTGTTGGGCTTCCGTTTTGCTCTCTGGGCTTCTCTAGAACAAGGCCTGAAACCTCGTCCTCGTCCTGGTCAATTGACAAGAGGGCTTGCAACCTTCTTCGCCCTAGGGTCCAGTTACCCCGACTGTGCACGGCCTCCGGACCGGATTCCCGCTGTTGGCACCGGCGGGCTACAACCCTGTCCCCATCCACTTTAGGTCTCCCGCGACCGGATCTCCGTCACCTGTGGTCCTGCTTGCCGTCTGCCACCTAGTCCGGTAGTTCAGGGGCCCCAACCCCTGACACCGCTGCCACTTCAACTGTCAGTACTGTACTACTGTCTGGACTGTTCTGCTTAACTCACATGTTCCCTCCCCTGACACCTCAGGACCCCTAGGTGGGCACTCCCATCCACCTGCTCCCGCCCACTGGTGTGTCCCTATTGTCATGAGGTGGTGAATAGGCTTTACTGGCTGGTGTTGTGCACCTGGGTGTGGGTTTCTTGTTGGACTGACAAGGAGGGTGGAGTATTGTACAACCTCTATGACTACCTGGTTTTGCCAGGGCGTCACACTACCTCATCAGAGAACAGCATGGTATAGGCAAAGAGATCTTGAATCCAATGGTGTATCACTTAGATTACTGGGTGCAGCTGTTTTGACACAATCAGAATTTTTAGGTTTAGTCATGTAGCAGAGCTGGGAGAGCTGCCCTCACCCACACTAGGCTCTCTATTGAGATTGCACATTGACAGTGAGGTGTCAGAGGAGGGGGTGTGCCAGACCACCGTGCGCGTGACTTTGTAGTCCTTCAATGAAAAGGGTCCTATTGCTTAAACAAACATAGCGAATAACCAACAGATTAGACTGTGACAAGACAGGCATCCCTGAATTTTCTTTGTTATCCCATACAGCATGCTGGTTTCAGATTACATAGCAAAAAACTGATGACAGATTCTCTTTAACATGTGCTTAACAAAGGTCCCAGTCCATATCACATTTTGGGCCCCCAGTTTCCTGCATTGTCAATCCTTAGCAACCTCAGGATTGGATAGAAAGTCTGGTGCCTTCAATCCAACATCATTTCTTCCCAACCACTTCACTCATAGCAGGCTCCATGCTTCCGGTGTACCTCTTAGATGTCCTCAGCCCAGGAGAATTAGTGCTCATCAAGTGTCTCAGCCACACACGGACTCACGTCCTGCCTCCAGCCCATATTTAAACTCTGTGGTGTTATAGAGCCATTTAATAGGAGAATTAAACACATTCATTTATTTACATATTTATCTAGTTTGATTATATAGCAATTATAATGCAGCCCTTTAGTGACATTATCATCACGCTCCCCATTGAGGCTCACAATCTAATTTCCCTATCAATATGCCTTTGGAGTGAGGGAGGAAACTGGAGAACCCAGAGGAAACCCATAAAAACATGGGGAGCACATACAAACTCCATGTATATATGGTCCTTAGTGTGATTTTATCCCTGGACGCTAGCATTGCAAAGCAACAATGCTAACCCTACATGCATTGTGGCGGTGCATGTGCTCTTTCCCTTTGGTTGTTCCCATCACTTGGTTAAACTGTATGGACATTGGTGTTTTTTCAATTATATTAACTATATTATCAATGCCATGGATGGCAAGAAGAACAAACAAATCAATTTTGAAGCAAATCAACCCAGACATGTCACTCGAAGCAGGCATCACCAAGCTATGACTTGCCTACTTTGGACACATCATACAAAGAGAGCAATCACTGGAGAAGGACATCATGGTCTGAAGAATAGAAGGAACAAGGTGAAGAGTAAGACCAGCAGCCTGATGGCTCAATACTACCAAGACAGCGGCGCAGAAGATCCTGGTTGACCTATCTAGGCGGAGAAGACCCTGGTGGACCTATCTGGGCAGAGAAGACCCTGGTGGACCTATCTGGGCAGAGAAAACCCAGGTGGACCTCCCTAGGTGGAGAAGACTCAGATGGACCTGTCTAGGCGGAGAAGACCCTGGTGGACCTCTCTAGACGGAGAAGACCCTGGTGGACCTCTCTAGATGGAGAAGACCCTGGTGGACCTCTCTAGGTGGAGAAGAACCTGGTGGAGCTCTCTAGGCGGAGAAGACCCTGGTGGACCTCTCTAGGCGGAAAAGACCCTGGTGGACCTATCTAGGTGGTAAAGACCCTGGTGGACCAATCTAGGCTGCACAAGATTAATCTTCCTACGGAGCGTTAATCCATCAATTCGCCATGGCTGAAGGCTATTAAAAAAAAAGATGAATGAAAAGTAGAAAACCAACATTTTTATTTACCAGCAAATATTTTTGGCTTCGTATTGTAGCCTGCATCAAGCTCAGTATATCCTATACCAGTGTCCCCAACTCCAACCCTCAAGAGCCGCCAATAGATCATGTTTTCAGGATTTCCTTAGTAGTGGACAAGTGATGTAAGTATGATCTATTGGTGGCTTAACATCATGATCTGCTGCTGACTCTTCAGGACTGGAGTTGGGGAACACTGTCCTATGCTGTTATAAAGTTTCAGACCTTGGGAGATTTGCTCTTTTGGGGGAAAATGAGTGGAAACTATAAAGAAAAAGAGATTTGTGAACTTAAGCGGGCTTTACACACTGCGACATCGCTAATGCGGAGTCGTTGGGGTCACGGAATTCGTGACGCACATCCGGCCGCATTAGCGATGCCGTTGCGTGTGACACCGATAAGCGATTTTGCATCGTTGCAAAAACGTGCAAAATCACTAATCGGCGACATGGGGGTCCATTCTCAAATCTCGTTACTGCAGCAGTAACGAGGTTGTTCCTCGTTCCTGCGGCAGCACACATCGCTGCGTGTGACGCCGCAGGAACGAGGAAGCTCCCCTTACCTGCCTCCCGGCCGCTATGAGGAAGGAAGGAGGTGGGCGGGATGTTACGTCCCGCTCATCTCCGCCCCTCCGCTGCTATTGGGCGGCGGTTCAGTGACGTCGCTGTGACGCCGCACGGACCACCCCCTTAGAAAGGAGGCGGTTCGCCCGTCACAGCGACGTCGCCGGACAGGTATGTATGTGTGACGGCTGTTGTGCGGCACGGGCAGCGATTTGCCCGTGTCGCGCGACAGATGGGGGCGGGTACCCACACTAGCGATATCGGGACCAATATCGCAGTGTGTAAAGTAGCCTTTAGAGATAAGCCAAATCATGAAAGATTTAGCGTACAAGGCATGTAACATTAACAATAAGCCCAGTGAAAAAGACCTCAAGTTCTCCACTCCTTAAGAGATAACATTAGTGCCATATACACAGGTACAGACCATAATAAGAGTGTGACGTTGCATGTGGCCATTGTACAATCCTCATGCGTGACACGAGGCAGAAGAATGTTGTCGTGAATTGATTCCATACAGTTATGGCACAGTGTACAAGCTCCAGACCCTCCAGGAGGACAATGTTACTGGTTACACAGCGTGGATCTCCATGGTGCTAATACATGATGTGTTCAGTAACAGATTAATCTCCAAGGACATACAACCACCATATTTACCTGATTTTACACCTCCAGATTATTTTTCTTCGGAGCTATATTAGAAACAATTTTCAAAGACAATTTTTTCGCTATTCTTTAATTGAATCAGCAGTGTTTCCCTGTTTCTGATGCCAACAAGATAAAATGTGAAAATGTCTTGAAGCGCTTGGGGGCTACGTCCAATGCATTTTGGAACAGGTAAAACAGCAGCAATTGCATTTGTATTGTCACAGGTAAGAGTATATTGTTTCCTGCTTACTGTAAATTAAAGGGACCCTGTCACCTCGGAAAATGCCATGTACAGTTCATGCAGATATAGGCTTCATAGCACAACAATGCTGCCCGGCTGACTTAATGAAAGCACATGTACTGGGAGAAAATGAACTTATTTCCTCCCTGGAGCCACTGGTTTTAGTCATAGCGAAGGTGCACAGAACAGCTACAGTCATTGCTCACTATACTGTACTAAACTTTTAGTTTTTTTTAAAGGGAACCGGTCACCAGATTTGGCCCCTATAAGCTGCGGCCACCACCAGTGAGCTCTTATATACAGCATTCCAGAATTCTGTATATAAGAGCCCTGGAGGCCATGCTGTGTAGAACGCAAAAACACTTTTATAATACTCACCTAAGGGGCCGTCTGGTCTGATGGATGTCGCTGCTCTCCCGTCCGGTACTTCCTCTCTGTGGCGATCACCATCCTCCTTCTTCTGAGGCCGTGTGCATGACGCATCCTACGTCATGCAAATAAGCTGGCACTGAGGTCCTGCGAAGGCGCACTTTCATCTGCCCCGTTCAGGGCAGATCAAAGTATTGTAGTCTTTAATCCTTCCTCGCGCCTGCGTATTACAGTACTTTGATCTGCCCTCAGCAGGGTAGATCACAGTGCGCCTGCGCAGGACCTCAGTGTCCGCAGAGAGGAGGCACCGGACTGGAGATAGGAGGCACAGGACTGGAGAGCAGCAACACCCATCGGACCGGACTGCCCTCCTAGGTGAGTATTATAAAAGTGATTTTTAAGTTCTCCATATAAGAGCTCACTGGAGGTGACCACAGTTTATAGGGGCCAAATCTAGTGACAGGTTCCCTTTAATTTTTTAAAACTTTTTTAATGATTTTACTAGTCTCCCTAGGGAACTTTATCACTGCACACTGTGATTGCCTGTGCATTTCCGCTGATCAGAGCAACATCGCTCTGATCAGCAGAAATGCAGTGTTCCTGTGAGTGGCAGTGCTCTGCTGGCTCTCATAGGAAAAACGTCATAATAGCATTAGGGGTCATCATACTACGGCAACACACTGGCGACCCGTGATCACGTCACGGGACCACTGATGACAGCAGGGAACAGTGCGATCCCCACCGTGGCCATTTAAATTGCTCTGTCAGATTTTGACAGGGCAATCTAAGTGGTAAGCAGGTGCAGGTAGATCTCTGATCCACCCACGTCTGTTGGCCGCACATGTCTGTTGATTGGATCAGCAGACATGTACGGGGATTACCACGGGCTTGCTGCCAGAGCTCACAGTTGCAGGGGGGACACAACCTAGGACGTATATATATACTCATCCAAAATCGTGAAGGAGTTAAAAGGGAATTTGTCCTCAGCTGTTTCCCAAATATCTGAGAGCAGCATGATGTAGGGGCAGTGACCCTGATTCCAGTGATGTGTCACTAACTGAGCTGATTGTTGCCGTTTTGAGAAAATCCCTGTTTTCTCTGTTGCAGATCTAACAGTTCTCTGAATGCTGAGCTCAGTTAAACCCTACCCACACCACTGATTGACCGCTTTCTGTTCATAGGCAGAAAGCTCCAATCAGTGGAGGTGGTGTGATTGAACTACCTACAGCAGTCATGTAGTGAGTGATAATTTCCTGTTGATAATGTTTCACTTACTGGGATACTTGCTATAGCTTTGATAAAATCTTTGTTATATCAGTCCAAGGTTATCATTAGAGGACAACTTGGCCTGCTGTCATGTATTCGTCCATAGTCATCAGCTTTGGATAACCTGGCCCCCACCACTGATTGGCAGCTCAGTTATGGGGTTTAAAGTATTACAGAATATTAGGAAATTGTGGCTCTCCTATAGGGATCTTTACAGGATTACCAAGACGGCAGTTATGGGGGCCTTCAGCAGGCCTCAATCTGCCATAATAACCCATCAGTTCCCCACGATCGCGTTCCTGGAAGCAAAGCAAATGGAAGAGAATAACTGTGTGTAGCGGCATTTACGTGGTTAAACTTCAATGATTGGCGCAAACTCAGACTGATGCTGTTACGTCATGCTAGGCTTTCGTATCAGTGATGCTGATGTTGGCAGAAGGTAGGAGGTGATTAACAGGGCTCTTCTCTGGGGGCCATTGAATACTCTTGTGGCTACTGGACCAGGGTCCTGGGAATGCATTCGCTCATCTCTTATGGCCATTAGATTCTGTGATGGGGCGTTGATCCAGGGATCTAGTCTGATTGCCATATGTGGTGACAGGAAACATCTTTTTCCCTAATATTGGGCAATTAACATCAGCCTTATTGTTTTTGCCTTTCCCTGGATCAACAAGTTAGGATTACAGGTGGAATTCGATTGACCTCTTTCAATCCTAAAGAAGCTATCCACTACCCTAATACATTTCATTTTTTATTCATCAATTGTGCTTTTATGTGCCACTAAATGCACCTATAATCATATAGTAATATATTATTTTACCATGTACTGTAGATAGCATCAACTGGTGTCTGCCAGTAGCTGCTCTGATGTTTACATCAATCTCTTCCCCACTCCTGGCTTACTGTGTGCTATTACAAGGTCCATCATGCATTGCTGCAGCTGTTTGCTAACACTTAGCTCGCCCCCTCCCTTTTCCACCCTGTGCTGCTGCAGATATTGGGAGATTCCAAGTGTCAGTGCAGCCCAGGGTAGGTACCAGCCATTCTGGCAATTGTCAGGTGGCTAGTACAGTCCTATCATTGTGTTTGTTATTCAAATGTTGGCCCTACAGTGACTGTTACCTTAAACCCTTTGCTTCTGAAATTCAGATCACAGCACTTCACTAGGCGTCAGCCCCTACTGTTATTACTGAATAAAACTGTGTCATGCCTCCAGCCACGAAAAAGAAAAAACATAAAGGGAGCGCAATGAGAAGCACCTACGAGGCAATTGATGGTAAAGGATTAAAATCTACTGCTCTGATTAACGTGGAGGGATTTCTGCCATCCTCTCTCAAACTCTGCTGCTGGAAAATGTTAATCCAGAATCATGTGATCACATACAGGGCTGCGTCACCACAGATCATGTGGTCTCTGTGTTGTTACACCCGGTGTCCAGCAGAGGGAGTTCCAAATCAACTAAGCGATCTCCTTCGTCTAAGCGGCTCCTGCCGAGCTTCCCAACAAGGGGAATGTATACAAGAAACAAAATAAGTCGGTCTGGTGGAGCGCTGGTAAGGAAAAGGAACCAAAGGATTTTTTAAAAAATTATCCAAACCGTTTATTAGTGATCCCTTATATACCACAACGCGTTTCGACAACCAGTATGTTGCCTTCCTCAGGTGATATAAGAGAGTCTCTTATATCACCTGAGGATGACAACATACTGGTTGTCAAACCGCGTTGTGGCATATAATGGACCACTAATAAAAGGTTTGGATAATTTTTTTTACAAGATACTTTGGTCCCTTTTCCTTACCAGCGCTCCACCAGACCGACTTCTTTTGTTTCTTGTATAAATGCCTCCAGACACTGACCCCTACTAGGCAGGGGGATTGTTGCCCACCACATAGCTCCGTATGGTCTTCCCATCCTGCTGTCTTCCCTTCCATACAGGGTGCTCCCTCAGATCGGAGTCGTATACCTTCTTCCAGCTCTCTGCCTGTGACCTGCTCGTTCAGAAAAATGCGTGCTCTGAACAGGACTTCCAAGACTTTCCTTAGGAGACACCTGCCACATCCTGCTGTGATTTAAACGACCAGTGTGTGGTTACTTGGAAGTTTTTCTCAGCCTATTGTGGAGAGGCACTGGGTATATAAGGCACTCTCCCCTTCTGGGAGGTGCCTGAGCAACATCTTCCTGTCCCTTAGTGTGGTGTTGCTTTCCTTCAGGTCACAGTTTCCAGTCTTTGTTGTTTATTCGTGTCCCTGTTCCTAACACTTCTTGCTTGTCTCCGCTCAGAGTTGGTGTGCCGCCCCAGCGATGTCGCTCCAGCTTCAGGGACGCCACAGGACCTTCTTCTGTATATTTGGCAACAGGTAAGTTAGTTTTTATTATCGTGACTCACGGTTTGCGGTCAGGGATATGGGTGACCGACACTGCAGTTTTAATGAGCGTCTGGGGTTGATGGAGTCTGCAGTCGGATGGTGTGGCCTTCCGTGAGTGAGGCTGGCCCCAAGGGCTCGGGTGTGTAAGGTCTCAGAATAATTCAGGAGTCCAAAAGTCTTTAACTGTTTTTAACTCACTGTGCTGTTGTTTCTGATGTTATTGTGAGTTCACCCGGGCGATGCTGCAATAAACCAGGTAGAATTAGGTATCCTTTGGGCCAGTCTAAGGGTAACAGGTAGCTCGCCTTCCTAGCACTTCTGTTTTCGGATAACCCCCTGACCTGAAGTACCATGGGGGTCTATCCAGGGAGTCGCTACTGCCTTTTCTCCCCTTTTTGGACCGTTTGCCGGCAGCGTGGACCAGGTGAGATGGCTTCTCGCTCTGTTTCCTTATGGGTCCCTGCGTTGCTGCTGAAGCTCGGACTCTGAAGGTTGGTGAGGTACTTGTAGTTCCCCTCACCGGCAGGTTTAGAAGATAGTTACACTGGAGTCTGCTCTAGGGACCTGTACCTCGTGCGTGCCTAGTCACCAGGAGCACCTCTTTTCTCTGAGTACCTGGGACCGTTCTCCCCTGCCAACTGTCACTACACCGCGCAGGGTCTGGCTAGTGTGAGCGCGCGTATCCCTTAGCAACCGCCGCTCACCACTACCAGACTGGCTCGCTCCACTCCTTTCCTGACAGCCTCTGCACTTTAGCTCCCAGCCCCTCCGCTTTACCTCTTCAAAATAATTGAAGGCTAGCTCTTCTCTGGAGACTACCCAAGGGTCCCCTCTAAAGGTGTGGGAGACCTGGTTGCTATGTGTCTGTGCATACACACCTCATTCTGGCCTTTAGGATTACCTGGAAGTACTGTCCCAGCATGGGTGCAGTACTCAGTGGTGCCTGACCAGATCAGGGGCGCCACATTGGCAATGCCTGTCTATTGCTCCAGTCCTTGCCTGGGGTTCCCACAGAATCCACACCTGGTCGGCTGTGACAATCCCACCTAAGCTTGCCGGATCGGCTCAATCATCGACTGTGGAGGTCTATACCAAGTAATCTGGCGTCTACGTCCTTCCTGCTACTTGAACAAGGCCTGGCTCGGTGTTACCATCTACCTCCACTTTTGACTGGACTCCGCTGGCGCTCTGGTCATACATGTTGTGCATTACTTCTTGGCCATACCTACGGGTATCTGGACTTCTCTTGTGCTAGTCACACATTCGCTCTGGACTCTACACAAGGGCCCTTGTTATCTGGCGCCAGTCGTGCTCTGATCATTAAAGCTCTTCCTTCTCCTCAAGCTTTGCCCGAGTCCGTTCCTGGGGTCAGCTGCCACACCTCTGTGGCCAGTGGGTTCATTACTGTGCTCCTTTGCGGCTAGGGCAACAAACTGTCTACCAGCTTGCATGAGGCACAAATGTGATTCACTCCAAAATGTCCACACCCACCATCAGGAGCCCAGTGACAACTTCCTTTCATTCTGTACCGGAAAAGGCCTAAAACACACTTCCGCAAAAAAAACGTCCGTATGATACGGTCCGTTTTTCGGGTCAGTGTTCCGTTTTTTTGGGACGTTTCTCCGGTACGTATGGCATCCGTGTGCCGTGTGATGGCGTATGCGAGCCGTGTGTGCGTGTGGAATGTCCGTTTTGACATAAAATACGTACGTGTGCTGTCCGTGTGCTGTCCGTTTTTAAAGGCCCGCATTCTTACCCAATTAACGATTTTAATCATTCATCATGAGTTCCTGGTGTTGTTGTTTGCTTTCAAATGACCTGATAGATTGGAAACAAGTGTTTCAAATTTTGTGATGAAAAATGGACACGGACGATACGTGCTGAACACGGACATACTCCATGTGCGGTCCGTGCAGGCACGGACCCATAGACTAAAGCGGGTCCGTGCCTGTGTGCTGCCGGCAAAAAACGGACATGTCGTCCGTGTAGAAAAGCGCACACACGTACTTACGACACGGACACACGTTCCGTGTGATTTTACGTGCGTGTGCCATCTACCATTGAATAACATGGGTCTCCGTGTGTACGTGTCTCCGGTACGTGCAAATACGTACCGCACACGTACAAAAAAAACGGATGTGTGTTGCGGGTCAAAGGAAGTATCGGACATAGAAGGAAGAAGAATCTGGATAACAATCCAGTATTATGTGATTCCTGCTAAACTGCTCTCATAGAAGCTATATGTGCAATACAAGTATATTGCAAAAAGTATTGTTTACAAGAACTATGATATATGGCAAGGGGGTGAAAAGAAGTGGAAAAACCCTTTAAAAACTATAAAAGTTGTTGGTGATGAAATGTGCAGAGGCAAAAGCAAAAAAAAAAATGCTGCACCCATAACATCAACCTGGGTGGGTATTTCATGAGCTAAAAGAGTACAAAATACGACTATCCATGTAATGTCTTTAACTATAGATTATTCCTTATTTTACAATATCAGTAAACTGATAAAACTAGCCCTTTTCTTCCTTTGCTGACCCATATTTGTAAAGTCCGCTAGTAATAAATAATAATACGTGATAAAAAAAATTGTAAAATAAATAAACATTTTTTGGAACATGAGATTAAGGGTTTTATGACCTTAAACTGTGATCTTACAGTTTCCTGGAATACAAATGTGAAAGCCATGAAATCAGCTGGCATCGCGTAATTGGTGATTAAACTAAAGTAAGTCATAACACAGTGAATAAATAGGGGAAAACCTAATGTCACGCCGGGAAAAAATACAGCAGCCACGCTCCGCAGGGAGCCTATTAATTTAAAGGTAAATAAGGAATCATTACTCACTGGGGAACCTGTAAATGAAAAAAAGCACGTACTGGCCTGTATCAGGACTTATTTATACACTGGATGCAACAAAGGCCAAGGCTTTTTTGTACTTTCACCCATACCTGAGCATTGTTCTGATTTCTGCTCACCTTTGCTGTTGCATTGCCTCACTTGTCATGAGAATTTGCATATTAGTCTGCAAACATTATTTGTATCATTTTGCTGTACAAGCAGCTGAATAGATATCGTGCTGCCTTCCTCATTGCCAGTGGCCTAATTAGAGTTCGATGGGCCCTGGTGCAAAATTTGGACCTGACCCCCCTTATGTTGGTAAGATGTATGTAAATGTATGCATACATAAATCCTATAAAGACATACGAGTTCCCCTACCCCCTATTATGTAGTAATGTCCCCCATCCTGTTCTAATGGCTCTCATCCTGGGCTCCTCCTGGTAAATATGTCCCCCATCCTGGTATATATGTCCCCATCCTTGGTCCGTCCTGGTATATTCTGCCCCCCCTCCTAGTATCTTCTGTCCCTCTCCTAGCATTTACTGTCCCCCTCCTGTAGCCCTCCTGGTATTTACTGTCCCCCTGCTGGGCCCCTCTTGGTATCTACTGCTATTATGTAGTAATATCCCCCATCCTGTTCTAATGTCCCTCATCCTGGGTTCCTTCCTGGTAAATATGTCACCCATCCGGGTATATATGTCCCCATCCTGGGCCCCTCCTGATATATATTGTCCCCCTCCTAGTATCTATTGTCCTCCTGCTGGTATTTACTGTCCCCCTCCTGGGGCCTTCCTGGTATTTACTGTCCCCCTCCTGTGGCCCTACTTGTATCTACTGTCCCCCTCCTAGTATTTACTGTCCCCCTCTTGGGGCCCTCCTGGTATTTACTGTCCCCCTCCTGTGGCCCTCCTGGTATTTATTGTTCCCCTGCTGGGCCTCTCCTGGTATCTACTGCTATTATATAGTAATGTTCCTCATCCTGGGCTCCTTCCTGGTAAATATTTCCCCCATCCTGGTATATATGTTCGCCTCCTAGGCCCCATCCTGGTATATACTGTTCCCTTCCTGGTATCTACTGTCCCCCTCCTGGTATATATGACCCCATCCTGTTAAATATGTCTCCGTTCTGTCTAATGCAAAAAACAACAACATTGTACTCCCACATCATGTAACATTCTCCTGTGTAGCCAGCGCACAGTGGCCAGCAACTTTTATCGGTGTCACTGCTATTGCAACGCATCATTTCATTGAAATGCGCCGCCCTCAGTCACTGGTACACAGATGAAAGCTGCCAGCTTCTGATTGTCCGGCAGCGTGTATCGCAGTACAGGGACCCAATGGGTCTCTGCTCCGTGATGTATTTCAGGTGCATGTGCAGCCTTGGATTCACATCCAGCTGAGGCGAGGCCTGGGGCCAGCGGACCCCCTGCACCCCTGGGCCCAGTCGCCATTGCAATCTCTGCAACCGCGATCATTCCGCCCCTGCTGATTGCACATCACTGTCTATGAGGATTCTGGCTCAGTGATCATATGATCAGTGGGTCCCAGGAGGAAGCAGGAGCTGCTGAACTTTAGTAGTAAAAAGAGGCGGCTGCATTTTCCCTGTAACTGGGGCTGACATACTTGCCCAAGTTACAGGGAAAATCAGAAAAAAGAAAAAGTATTTAGAGGTTGAAAAGATACCCAAAGATCCTAGCACTGAATTAAAAGCGGATGGAAACCACTAATACTGACTGATAGCAACATCAAATGAAAGGCAAGAAAGTTTCCGGGTAAATATTATTATAATTATTTAGGTTTGTAGCCTAAGATGAGGTCCAGGAGATTAGGAATTATCCAATTTTACACACCCTTAATGGACCTTCTCTTGGGTTTGAAGTGTGGGGTGGCATAATATATGGTAGCCAGTGTCTGCTAGTCTTCAGTCCAGGTACACTAACAGCTCAACATTTGTTTAGTGGTGGCATCAATGATATGGCCATTTCTCCAAAGTGTCCCAAGAGCCATTTTCAACCTGGCAAAGCCAGGTTAAATGTTGCTCGTGTTACTATGAGCAGTCTACGAGTCCTAAATTTGCTACCATGGCCTTCAGCATCTCCAGACTTGTCTCCAATAGAGGACATTTGTAATGTCATTGGTCAGCAATGGGGAGAAAACTAAGGCAGAAAACAAGCACAATAGGGTCTTAAATGGTTGCAATAGGGGTAGGGATGAGATTATTGTCTCCTCACCTGGGATAGTTGTGTATGACACAACTACTAATGCATCTGTGACTGGCTGCTGCAGATCCGTGGGTGATGCACACCGAGATAGGAGGCGATCAGGATAAATTGTAGTTCCTCTGCGCTGCATCAATGAATGAAAATGATTCCAAATGGATTAAGTTGTAATGGTTTATTTTTCTATGCGTTTCAATGGTTTTGTCCTGAGGAAGGAGCTAGATTGCCTTGAAACGCATAGACAAATCATTTTCAACTTAATCCATTTGGAGTCCTTCTCGTTCATTGGGGCAGCACAGAGGAACCGCAGTTTATCCTGATCGTCTTATATTGGTCAGCAATTGCAAAAGGAGCTGCCAGCAGAGGATCTTGATGTTCTGCCCAAGTGCAGTTAGCGAGGCAGAACCTTCATCAGACGACCATTAATAGCATCACTGATAGCAGCCGTGGCTGCAATTTGCCGAGATTTCTGCACATCGTGCTCTTAGTCAATGCTGAATAAACGAAGGTGTTTTGAAAAATTAGTTTCTATTTTTTCATCATTTGCAGATCAGGAACATGTCTATCCATCCTGTGATTTCCATAATTCCACAACTTCTTCTTTTTAGTTTTCCAAATCTAATGTTGAGGAGTGTTTAATGCTCACTAACAATAAAACCTATGCAATCCTGCAGAAGACAAATCTTTCTAAAACCTACCTATATATACTGGTCATGGATGTGTCATGGCCGGCTGACAATTCAGTGGCAGTGAGTGTAAAAAAATCCCAGAGATTGGCAGCACATATTGTTATCTGACAGTTCCCTGTTGCTGCAGCAGCGGACTCTATGACCTTGGCAAACTGTCAGTTTTCCTTCTCTGTTGCCATCTTCTGACTTCCTTTATAAACCTCACCCTGGGGTGGTTTGGTTGTGGTTTATAGTTTCTGTAGTAGTCGTCTCCTCTTGTTGTTCTAGAGACGTCTGTGGTAGCTGCTCGTCACATAAGTGTTTGACTTTTGCTATCTACCTGGGCTCAGGTGGTAGCATTTGTGTTTCCCCTATATTGATTCCTGTTGTCTCTCTTAGCATTAGTGGTGTTGACAAGCCCTCATACCCTACATCCTTACTTAGGGCCCAGATCAGGGTTTGCCTAGGGTGAGGTAGTCCTTCTCGGCGATAGGTGCGGAACCTGTATAGGGTGAGCCACAGGTTGTAGTCAGAGGTTACCACTTTCCCCTTTCCCTATAGGGCATTCCTTCCTCCTTCTCCTTGTATTGTACTATACGGCCGGTATAGCTTCTATTCCCGGCCGAGACAATTACTAAAAATCAACTCTTAGAATAATTCCAAACATTGGGAAGTTGGCTACTATTACAGACTTTAAGATGACTTGAATTACCTCTTCTTTTTCAGCAGACTGGAGATCCTGCCACTCCTCGATAACATGAGCCAGGTCCACCGTGTTCATGTGTACTCGGGCCTCACCGATGGCGTCGTGTTTGGAGAATCGGTCAAAATCATACACGGACATCACTAAGGTTTTTCCTCCAAGTTCTGCATAAGGAATCTGGACAAAAGATAAAACCATAAATTGGAGAGTGATGTGTGCAAAATTATTATACAAATGCAATATATCTGGGCAGAAAAGAAAATCAAAATAGCATCCAGAATAATGAGTTAGCGGCCTGCTCATGAGCCATCTGCATAGGAAATACACCATCTGCTGGATAACACAGAAGGGAGCGTGTTGAGGGAATCAAGGACAATGACACAGAGACGCCATCATCTACTCAATGTGCAACTATTTGTAAAACATTATTTCATTAAGTGTAACACTAAAAAAAGGAAAAACTTTCAGTTATTTCCTTAAAGGGGTGTCCAGGGCTTATATTGATGACTTATCAAATTAATAGGGATCTGTAGTTCCCTGCAAGGGCCCCTGTGCAGTTTACGGAGCTTTGCAGGTCCATAAAAAATTGTGCATTACTCACTCTCCCCTGGTCCTGCATTGGGTTTCCACTGCTGAGGCCAGGATATTGTCTGCAGCGCTAATGTCACGTTAACAGCGCCACCGTCAATCAGTGAGCTCAGTGGCTCTGAGCAAGCAACCCTTGTAAAGAGCTGCTGAACTCAGTTGTTAGCTGCAGAGTTGTTAGGATACAGCGCTAGACCAGGGTAGATGAGTAAAAAACAGTTATTTTTCTTAAACAAAATGTAGCCAGAAAATCAGAAACAGCAGGATTTCACTCTCCAAACTGTATTTACATGTGCATTTAGCTCTTTCAAAGACAAGTCCAGCAATAACTTCACATGGCCAGTCTGTTCGGTTATTTTTGAGTTTGAATTGATAGACAAATAAAGCTAAAGAGCTATTTGTAGATCTAAAGCCTCCATCACTCCAGCTCTATTCCCCACCCAGTGCTGCCAGCTCCTGCTGGACTGACAGCGTCTATGTTGTACAACATCAGTGTAACGCTTGAGGCTGGTGTTGGAGCAGCGAGTGGGGTTAGTGGACCCATTGGAACACAGGGGAGGGCCCTGGGCTTGAGGGGCTTAACTAAGCACCTACCGCAAGGCTGATGCCAGGTACCACTCCCAGTGCAGTGACCGGGACTGTGTCAGCTGACCCCCAGAACAGGAGACTGACTCAGGTATGGGCCCAGTATAGACAGATACAGTCAGGATGACAGGCAGACAGGCAGGCGGGTACAGACAAATTTGGTGGGCACAGCAGGGGCAAATAGGTATGGGAAGGCAGGTATATGTGACGCACACAGGGAAAATGGGATAGAAGCAAGGGACCTGACAACTAGTTAGCAGACTGGAGACTGACTGACTAACTAAAGGTGTTGCGCAGGCACCTCCCCTAATGAGAGGGTGCCTTAAATACATAGTACCTCTCAGCCATAGACTGAGAGACATTTCCGGGAAATGGCGCTCCAGCACTTTAAGAGGATGAAATCTTAAGTATAATTTTGTCCCTTTGGCTATCTAATATATAAAGCTGAATGTGTGTATGTATGTATGTATGTATGTGTGTATGTATGTGTGTATGTCCGGGATTGGCATCTGCACCATCGCAGCTACAGCCACAAAATTTTGCACACTCACACTTCTGGACCCCGAGAGCGTCATAGGCTATGTTTTGAGGGGAAATTTTAACCCCGCACTTTACAGTTATTCACCAAAAAACCTGCCTCCATTAAAGCGAATGGAGCTGGGAGCCACAGTGCAGCCAGAACTTCAGAAGAATGCGCAGCCACGCCCTTATATGGAATGTTGGCGTGTCACAATGCAGCCAGGGAAAGAGACAGACACAGACAGGGAAAGAGACAGACACAGACAGGGTAAGAAACAAACATAGACAGGGTAAGAGACAGACACAAAGAGACAGACACAGACAAAGAGACAGAGACAGACACAGGGAAACAGACAGACAGGGAAAGAAAGGAAAGAGACAGACAGCGTAAGAGACAGACAAAGACAGGTAAAGAGACAGACAAAGAGACAGACACAGGAAAAGAGACAGAGGGAAAGAGGGAAAGAGAGAGACAGGGAAAGAGAGGGAAAGAGACAGACGGAAAGAGAGGGAAAGAAACAGACAGGGAAAGAGACAGACAGAGATAGACAGGGAAAGAGATTGAGACAGACGGTGAAAGGGACAGAGACAGTCAGAGACAGACAGGGAAAGAGATAGACAGACAAAGAGAGAGAGACAGAGAGATATATACAGAGGGGGAGACAGACAGAGAATGGGAGAGAAACAGAGAGACAGTTACTATTCCGGGCGTTAATACATTAAATTTATACATTCTACCCCGGGAATGTTAATACATTCTATTTTGTTAACAACAGTTATAAACCCGGGCGAAGCCGGGTAGTACAGCTAGTATTTTATAAAAAGTCAGATCAACTCTTACCTTAAAGGTGAAGGACTCGTTGAAGGTTGGATTAAGAGTTTTGCGATGAACTTTTGTTTCATGCTTCTTTTTTTTGTCTGGAAGGAGGAATACTTTGACGTAGGGATCAGAAGTTCCCCCAATGTCCAACGCTGGGAGATCTGCAGCTTGTATGATTCCTACAACCAGCTGGATAGAGAAACAAAAAAATACAAAACTCAGATCAATGTCTGTGCTACAGATGTCTCAACCAGTGCTTTACCACCTTAGAATTAAAATCTGGACTGCTTGGTGGAGTTTTGATACAATCCCTGTTTTCTCTCCTGTAGATGTAGCAGTAGTCAGAATGCTGAGCTGTTTATAACCACGCCCACACCACTGATTGGCTGCTTCCTGTCTACACGGTACATTGTTAGCAAGCTTTCAATCAGTGATGGGGCAGAGTTACACAGATTAGCTGTACTGCCTGGCAAGGGACACCTATCCTAGCAGTAATAATCTCCTTCTGATAAAACACTGATTATATTGAAACTACAGCAAGGAGCTGAGGAAGTGACACATCTTATAACTTCTGAATTTACTATGCCCCAAATAAGCCCAGATCTTAAGAAAGTTGATGTCACATGGTGCCTGGCTCAAAACTCACTGAATGTCAGGACTACATCTGACACTGTTCATATAGCAGAGTAGGACAATCCACATGATGATGCTTTTGAGTTGCACAGACATGCTCAGGCATCGCTCAGCTCTGCTCTTGTTAGTAATTGGGCTTACAGAAGTTAATTTCTGCTGCTTTAGTCACATGTTGCAGGAGACCTATCACAGTCGCCTCCTCCCTTTTTAAGGTGGTGGTGCCTGTTTTCCCATGCCGGTGATAGCTATATGCGATACCAGTCCTTGTGCTTTGATATCTTATTGCTGGTGTACTTCTGTGTCCTGTTTGGTGTGCTGTGGAAATACTCTTGTCTGATTATTTCCTCCCATTGTTTAGTTTCCTCCTGATCACGTATTGTCTAAACCTCTGTGAGTGATTGCTGTGAGTTTCAGTTTTGTTTTTCAGCCATCTGTGTGGGGTTAGTCACTCCTGTCCCTGCCCTCTCCTGGATGGAAGGAGGGGGCCACTAGACCAGGGTTGTTCAGGAGCTAGGGCAAGGAAGGCGGCCCCAACATCACCACCTTCAGAAGTACCTCTGGGATGAGGGTCAGCCAATGTTCCCCTAACCTGAGGGCGAGTTTAGGCTCCTCTGTCCTCAGTGATCATGTCACACCCTATGACAGTTGATTGAGAAAATTATCAACAATTAAGTAATTTATAGCTATGACAGTGCATGAAAGGTAAACCTGTGTGCCAATGGTTACCTTTATTAGGCACAATGCAATTATAGAATCCAGGTTGACTATAGTGTCGTTAGTTTAAAGGATTGTCCAGTGAAAACAAGTTATCACTTATCTACAGAAGAGCCCAAAATGAGAAGAAAGCAATACAATATCAATGAGGACACCTGTATTCCTTTTTTACAGGCTATATACAGTATATATTATGATTTATGTGCCTTAATTTATTTCTGCATTGTTTTTGTATGCTCTTTCATATATTTATATATATAGATATTCACATTTTATTAGCTTCAATATTTCCACTATAATATGAGCATATATTTTCACCTTGCCTTAATATCCTGCACATTTCTCATATACTTAGGGCGGAATATATTGTCACCCATATCTGTGTATCTGATTTATTGATTTCTGTATATTTTGTGCATGTATATTTATCCTGAAATGTCAGAGTTGTGGATATTTTTGGTGATTTAATTGTTTTTATGGAGATTTGATTTTTTTTAGTTTTCAATAACATTTATTACATAGAATCATAGAATGGTAGAGTTGGAAGGGACCTCACAGACCATCAGGTCCATCCCCCTGCGAGTGCAGGCTTTCCTAAATAATCCCTTCTATATGTTTATCCAGTTTCTGCTTGAAGATTTCCATTGATGGAGAGCTCCCCACCTCCTGTGGTCGCCTGTTCCACTCCCTGACTGCCCTCACTACCTCCTGTGGTCGCCTGTTCCACTCCCTGACTGCCCTCACTACCTCCTGTGGTCGCCTGTTCCACTCCCTGACTGCCATCACTGTCAGAAAGTTTTTCCTAATGTCTAATCTGAATCTCCTTCCTTTAAGATTCATCCCATTGCTTCTTGTACTTCCTTGTGGTAATGAAAATAGGGTAGTTTCCTCTGCAATGTGACTTGCTTTCAGATATTTGTAGACCGCTATTAAGTCTCCTCTCAGCCTTCTCTTTTTCAAACTAAACATTCCTAGTTCTTTTAGTCGTTCTTTATATGACATGGTTTGCAGACCTTCTACCATTTTGGTGGCTCTTCTCTGGACTTGCTCCAATATATTGATGTCTTTCTTGAATAGGGGTTCCCAGAACTGTACACAGTATTCCAGGTGGGGTCTGACCAGGGCAGAGTATAGGGGAATAATGACTTTTCTTGATCTAGATTCAATGCTTGTCTTGATACATCCCAGAATTTTGTTGGCCTTTTTAGTTATACTATAAACAGGCGTGAACATTGATATTGTATTGGTTTCTTTTCCTTTTAGATGTAGCAACTTTATTATATATCTTCGGGCTGTGCAACTGCTTGCCATTTACAGTTAAGTCCAGAAATATTTGGACAGTGACACAAGTTTTGTTATTTTAGCTGTTTACAAAAACATGTTCAGAAATACAATTATATATATAATATGGGCTGAAAGTGCACACTCCCAGCTGCAATATGAGAGTTTTCACATCCAAATCGGAGAAAGGGTTTAGGAATCATAGCTCTGTAATGCATAGCCTCCTCTTTTTCAAGGGACCAAAAGTAATTGGACAAGGGACTCTAAGGGCTACAATTAACTCTGAAGGCGTCTCCCTCGTTAACCTGTAATCAATGAAGTAGTTAAAAGGTCTGGGGTTGATTACAGGTGTGTGGTTTTGCATTTGGAAGCTGTTGCTGTGAACAGACAACATGCGGTCTAAGGAACTCTCAATTGAGGTGAAGCAGAACATCCTGAGGCTGAAAAAAAAGAAAAAATCCATCAGAGAGATAGCAGACATGCTTGGAGTAGCAAAATCAACAGTCAGGTACATTCTGAGAAAAAAGGAATTGACTGGTGAGCTTGGGAACTCAAAAAGGCCTGGGCGTCCACGGATGACAACAGTGGTGGATGATCGCCGCATACTTTCTTTGGTGAAGAAGAACCCGTTCACAACATCAACTGAAGTCCAGAACACTCTCAGTGAAGTAGGTGTATCTGTCTCTAAGTCAACAGTAAAGAGAAGACTCCATGAAAGTAAATACAAAGGGTTCACATCTAGATGCAAACCATTCATCAATTCCAAAAATAGACAGGCCAGAGTTAAATTTGCTGAAAAACACCTCATGAAGCCAGCTCAGTTCTGGAAAAGTATTCTATGGACAGATGAGACCAAGATCAACCTGTACCAGAATGATGGGAAGAAAAACGTTTGGAGAAGAAAGGGAACGGCACATGATCCAAGGCACACCACATCCTCTGTAAAACATGGTGGAGGCAACGTGATGGCATGGGCATGCATGGCTTTCAATGGCACTGGGTCACTTGTGTTTATTGATGACATAACAGCAGACAAGAGTAGCCGGATGAATTCTGAAGTGTACCGGGATATACTTTCAGCCCAGATTCAGCCAAATGCCGCAAAGTTGATCGGACGGCGCTTCATAGTACAGATGGACAATGACCCCAAGCATACAGCCAAAGCTACCCAGGAGTTCATGAGTGCAAAAAAGTGGAACATTCTGCAATGGCCAAGTCAATCACCAGATCTTAACCCAATTGAGCATGCATTTCACTTGCTCAAATCCAGACTTAAGACGGAAAGACCCACAAACAAGCAAGACCTGAAGGCTGCGGCTGTAAAGGCCTGGCAAAGCATTAAGAAGGAGGAAACCCAGCGTTTGGTGATGTCCATGAGTTCCAGACTTAAGGCAGTGATTGCCTCCAAAGGATTCGCAACAAAATATTGAAAATAAAAATATTTTGTTTGGGTTTGGTTTATTTGTCCAATTACTTTTGACCTCCTAAAATGTGGAGTGTTTGTAAAGAAATGTGTACAATTCCTACAATTTCTATCAGATATTTTTGTTCAAACCTTCAAATTAAACGTTACAATCTGCACTTGAATTCTGTTGTAGAGGTTTCATTTCAAATCCAATGTGGTGGCATGCAGAGCCCAACTCGCGAAAATTGTGTCACTGTCCAAATATTTCTGGACCTAACTGTATATATTCCTATGCGCAGGGGATAACGTGTTGGATGGATAGGGGTTTTAGTGCTGGGATTCACACTGATTGGCAGGACAGGCATGTGGAACTTTACAAAATGGAGTGGCAGGTCAAATGCCCAACCATGGCTTTATTCTTCCTCTATGGAGCCACAGGAAAAAATGTAGACCAGCATTCAACAGTGGCGGTCAATCATGTAGCTTCCATTGATAAAATTGCCACATTCTGCCGATTATTGCATGTGGCACTGGTGGATAAATACAGAAGAGGGCCCCTGTGCAACAACAATATTTGGGACCTTTGCAATCCAAGAGCTCATAATAATGCACCACTCCACCTGCTTTTCAGGTAGTAATTGTTCCCCCTTACCTCTGGAGTTGCTCCAATGATATGTCCACCCATGATTGTGAGTTCCATCAGTTTGACCCTTTGATTAACAAGTTATCAGCTATTCATATTTAAAGCACCACTCCAAAAGTTTTTTTTTTTAATTTCACTGCTGAAGTGGCACTTTAAGTCCCCTGTCTCCTGTCATATACTCACCTGTCGCTGTTTCCATCTTTTCTCTTGTCGGTTTCCTGCAATATGTGACCTGTCAGGAGCTCCACTGTTTCATGGAACACGATGGAGGTTACAACTCATTACAAGTCTATAAGAGTCTCGTTCTGGCTGTCATAGACTTGTATTGAGTTCTTCTGACATTACGGGCACAAGATGGTGTAGGGGGTCCAGAGCAATGCTGAAAAACGATATACCCAACAAATACCCATAGGTGTCAATGTATCGCCCAGGGTTATGGGGTACTCCGTCCCGGGCGGTGTATAACTGGGGAATGTCACGTTAGTGGCTGTTGCCTGGTTCCGTGCCCTGGGTGCTTTTTTAAAAGGGGTTATATTTACATAGGAGTTTAAATGAAAGTTTATACATGACGCCACTTGTGGGTTGCGGCTATGTGGATGGAGCCGCCGCTGCACAGTTGTCACTACTGGGGCTGGTGTTGGTGGCAGCCTGGATGTTAGGCCCTCCACAAGCAGGGCCGGGCCCCAAAGGATAGGTGATGTGGATGGGCGCAGAAAGAAGGTAGGCCACACAAGGGGTTGCAGTGTAACTGGTTCCTTTACTCACAGTCAGATGGAAACTGGTCACCCGAGGCCGGCTGGTTTAGTAACCTGGTGGCTTCTATCCCCTACACCTCTCTTTGGTTGGTGGGTCCCTGTGGCTTGGAGCGGCTGGGGGTCCCCTCCTGGTAGTCTCTTAACGGTAGTCCGTATGACGGTAGCGTGAACCCTGTGGGGTCAGAGTCTCTGGTCCTGGTCCCCGGTTCTCCTGTTGCTACTGAGTCCCGAACTTCAAGGCCAGTGAGGTCCTTGATGGCCCCTCACTGTGCATATTTTATCAAGTCTGCTTGGAGCATTTGCCTGACCTAGGATTCTGTACCCCGTTGGTGCTATGGTTCCGGGAGTACTCCACCGTACTCCACCAGCAACCAACCGCTTGGGCCCTCAGGTCACTGTCACACTCCTGTCAGTGCTTCCACTTGCTTCCTCCGTCACCGACTCACCTTCACTGTCTGACTGTCCACTATCTGCCCCTCCCACCTGGTCGTCTAGTGGACTGGATCGGTCCACATCTAAGTGGCCATCCATAGGTCAAACCCTAGTTTGGTACCAGTCTATGGGAAATTTGGGGAAAAACAGGGATTAGCTGGAATGTCTGGTTGTTACCGGCACTGGTCTACTGGGTCCCTGGGGGTAGGCCCTACATCCTGGTGGGGATGCAGTACCTTGTAGCTCCTTGATGGCTTCAGGGGTGCTACATAAACCTATGATTTTGCTGATCCCCAATAAGGCAAAAATAAATCTCTTTAAGGGTTGGTATTGGTTGTTCTGGCCTTTTAGTCTCCCTTACACTCTATACCATCTCCAAAAGTCAATTTAGCAGGAGGGGCCAATATAGAGTTGTAAAATTAGTTTGAGCAGCTCACTAACAGAACGCTATTAAGAGCACGGTTTAGTCCTGGAACCCAAAAAGCCTTTCACTTTGTAGCCGATCAATAATATAATCACAACAAATACAATTAAATCTTTGCCAGAATTGTAAAATATTCATGGATGGATTAACTCTTTGATTGTTCTGCCACTAGCTGAATATATTTTTGACACAAAATGAATAAAACGGGGACAGAAACCCACAATTAGATGCTGGTTAATTATATGGTTGCTGTTTAACCCCTTCAGCCCCCGGGCACTTTCCGTTTTTGCGTTTTTGTTTTTTGCTCCTTTTCTTCCAAGAGCCGTAACTTTTTTATTATTCCGTCAATCTTGCCATATGAGGGCTTGTTTTTTGCGGGACGAGTTGTACTTTTAAATGAAATCATAAGTTTTACCATATAGTGTACTGGAAAACGGCAAAAAAATTCCAAGTGCGGAAAAATTGCAAAAAAAGTGGGATCGTACAATAGTTTTTGGGATATTTTATTCACGGTGTTCACTATATGGTAAAACTGATGTCTGGGTGTGATGCCTCAGGTCGGTGCGAGTTTGTAGACACCAAACATGTATAGGTTTACTTGTATCTAAGGGGTTAAAAAAAATTCACAAGTTTGTCCAATAAAAGTGGCGCACGTTTTGCGCCATTTTCCGAAACACGTAGAGTTCTTATTTTTTGGGATCTATGGCTCAGTGATGGCTTATTTTTTGCGTCTCGAGCTGACGTTTATAATGGTACCATTTTTGCGCAGATGCTACGTTTTGATCGCCTGTTATTGCATTTTGCGCAAAACTTGCGGCGACCAAAAAACGTAATTTTGGTGTTTGGAATTTTTTTGCCACTACGCCGTTTACCAATCAGAATAATTGATTTTATATTTTGATAGATCGGGCATTTCTGAACGCGGCGATACCAAATATGTGTATATTTATTTATTTTTTAACCCTTTCATTTTCAATGGGGGGAAAGGGGGGTGATTTGAACTTTTAGGTTTTTTGTTTTTTTTTTTATTTTTTAAAACTTTTTTTTTTACTTTTTTTTTTTATTTTACTAGTCCCCCTAGGGGGCTATAGCAATCAGCAATCCGATCGCTGATCGCTATCTGCTGATCACAGCAATACCGCTGTAATCAGCAGATTCACTCACTTTGGTTTTCCCTCTGCTCTCGGCCGAGGGAAAATGAAAGTGAAAGATCATAGCAGCAGGCGTCATCACATGACCCTGTGCTACGATGGCAACCACCGATAGTCACGTGATAACACACGTGACTTCCGGTGGGGGCGGCGGTGAGTAACAAACATGGCCGCGCGCATTTAAATCTTGCTGCCAGACTTTGGCAGCAAGATTTAAGGGGTTAATGGCCGCGGGTGGAAGCGATTCCACCCGCGGCTAGCAGGCACACATGTCAGCTGTTGAAAACAGCTGATATGTGTGCCGATCCACGCCGCCTGCCCGCGGCAGGGGGCGGGGCTTAACGGGACACGATCTATGACGGATAGATCCGTCCAAGGTCGTGAAGGGGTTAAACACTAGTGCTCATGCATGGCCAGACTGGGAATAAAATCCATTACTGGCGAATGAAGTCTACACATACATAAAATTACATTTGCCACTGATATGTGGTTTGTGTATATTTATGGACATATAGAATGTCTCCCCATCCTGGTATATATGTCCCCATCCTGGGCCCATCCTAGTATACAGTATACAGTGAGGAAAAAAGTATTTAGTCATCCACCAATTGTGCAAGTTCTCCCACTTATAAAGATGAGGTCGGCCTGTAACTGACATCATAGGTGACCACAACTGTGAGAGACAAAATAAGAAAACAAATACAGAAAATCACTGCGTCTGATTTTGCAAGATTTTATTTGCACATTATGGTGGAAAATTTGGTCAATAACAAAAGTTCATCTCAATATTTTGTTATATATCCTTTGTTGGCAATGACCGAGGTCAAACGTTTTCTGTAAGTCTTCACAAGGTTGGCACACACTGTTGGTGGTATGTTGGCCCATTCCTCCATGCAGATCTCTTCTAGAGCAGTGATGTTTTGGGCCTGTCACTGGGCAACATGGACTTTCAATGCCCTCCAAAGGTTTTCTATGGGGTTGAGATCTGGAGACTGGCTAGGCCACTCCAGGACCTTCATATGCTTCTTAAGAAGCCTTTCCTTCACTGCCCTGGCAGTATGCTTGGGATCATTATCATGCTGAAAGACGCAGCCACATTTTATCTTCAATGCCCTTGTAGATGGAAGGAGGTTTGCACCCAAAATCTCACGATACATGGCTCATTCATTCTTTCATGTACACAGATCAGTCATCCTGGTCCCTTTGCAGAGAAACAACCCCAAAGCATGATGTTGCCACCCCCATGCTTCACAGTAGGTATGGTGTTCTTTTGAAGCAACTCATCATTCTGTCTCCTCCAAACACGACGAGTTGTGTTTCTACTTTGGTTTCATCAGACCATATGACATTCTCCCAATACACTGGATAATCCAAATCTCTCTAGCAAACTTCAGATGAGCCCAGACATGTACTGGCTTAAGCAGGGGGACACATCTGGCACTGCAGGATCTGAGTCCATGGCAGCATAGTGTGTTACTGATGGTAGCCTTTGTTACGGTGGTCCCAGCTCTATGCAGGACATTCACTAGGTCCCACCGTGTGGTTCTGGGATTTTTGCTCATCGTTCTTGTGATCACTTTGACCCCATGGGGTGCGATCTTGTGTGAAGCCCCAGATCGAGGGAGATTATCAGCGGTCTTGTATGTCTTCCACTTTCTTATTATTGCTCCCGCAGTTGATTTCATCACACCAAGCTACTTTCCTATTGCAGATTCAGTCTTCCCAGCCTGGTGCAGGGCTACAATTTTGTTTCTGGTGTCCTTCGCCAGCTCTTTGGTCTTCACCATAGTGGAGTTTGGAGTGTGACTGTTTAAGGTTCTGGGCAGGTGTCTTTTATAATGATAACAAGTGCCAATACTACAGGTAATGAGTGGAGGACAGAGGAGCCTGTTAAAGAAGAAGTTACAGGTCTGTCAGAGCCAGATATTTTGCATGTTTTTAGGTGACTAAATACTTATTTTCCACCATAATTTGACAATAAAATCTTGGCAAATCAGGCAAGGTGATTTTCTGGATTTGTTTTCTCATTTTTCTCTCATACTTGTGGTCTACCTATGATGTCAATTACAGGCCTCTCTCATCTTTTTAAGTGGAAGAACTTGCACAATTGGTGGCTGACTAAATACTTTTTTCTCCCACTATATATGTCCCCATCCTGGTATATATGTCACCCTATCCTGGACCCCACCCTGGAGTATACTGTATGTCCACATCCTGGTAGATATGTCCCCATCCTTGTATATATGTCCTTATCCTGGTATGTATGTTCCCCATCCCGGTCGTATTACAGTGCTTGACCCAACGGGTTTCTGCACAGCAATACATTTCAGCTGGATGTGCGACCTCCAGCTGAAGTAGGAGCTGGGGTCGGCGGGCCCCCTGCACCCCCAGACCCCATATACCAGCAATGGCAGTAATACCCTGAAGGTGGCACTATTCTCAGTCCAGTGGGTGGTCCAATCTTTGACTGACAGCTTTCTTTGTATAAATGTGAATGTAGAGATAGCTGTCAATCAATGATAGGACCACCCAGTGGACCAAAAATTCCAGAAAGAGCAGAAATTTCAGTGATTAAAGTACAGGTTATACTCAATCATTACTTACCAAACTATATATCGATCTGCTCAGCTCCCCTTGCTCTATAACATGGTGCCTGCAGACTAAACTGCATCTTCAAGGGGGACATTTTCACTTTAGGTTTATATTATTGTACATATTTTAGGTCATTAATGATCTCTACATATATTGTTATACAATAATTACATCCCCTTTCAATCCAATATAGATAGATGGAGGGAAACCGCGCTAGTGTATCCTTAGCATTGTCACAGAAGGTAATTTATCCTCACCTGTCCAGTTTGGAAGTCATAGTCCAGGGAGTACTGCAGTTTTCCTAACTTTTCCTGTGGCTTCTCTTCTTTTCCTTCTAATAGAGAGGGGTCCAAGTCTTCAACATCCGGTTGCACCTAAACAATAAAATAAAAATAAATTTTACCAAATGTTATTTTTCCATAAGCATGTATATATGTCGATTCACTCACTGCAAGAAGAGAAATTGCAAATGATGAGAAATCAAAGAGGATGGCGTTTGAGCCAAGCCTTAGTCCACGTTTCTACAAATATTATTTTACTAGAGAAAAAGAATATCCCAGCAGTTTTCATCATTCAAGGGATTTTACCCATCGGCCTCCTCTGGAACTTGCTGGTAGCCGGTGACAGCTTCCTCTTTCGGCCACCTCAAGGTTGTGTTCCAGCTGTACCTCTAGGAACACTCAATGACTTTGTATCTTTTTGTATCCTTTTCCTTGTTTGTGCAAGACAAAAATATTGTCACGATGACTATAGGATAGCGGGAACCGGGGCTCCTAAACTGTCCTTCAAGCTAAGGGGGCCCTATGCTATCCCTAATCTCAGGGATACTCCTGAAGGTGGAGAGGCCTGAGTCTCCTTTCTGGCCCTGCTCCTGACCAGTCCTGATATGATTCCGCCTCCCCCCAGGGAGGGACGGAACAGGAGTGTGATGAAACCCACAGATAAAGAAAGACAAGGGAAAACCAAAACTTTGTCACCACGCACTGACATACAAAGGTTAATACAATAAGAGATTCAGGAGGAAAAACAATAGCAGGAGGGAAGCTACAAAACAACAGGGGTAATCTCCACAACTGCACTAAGCAATAAGCACAACTATCTCCTGAAGGTCTGGGACACTACACCTCATAGACTAACAAAGAACAAACTATAGCTGGCACGGGTGGAAAAATTCAATCAGCATAAATAGGAGGGGATCAGATGTGATAGGCCTTGCCACAACTTGCTCAGCTGTCGTCAATTGAGCACTTCAGGGCTGTATTTAATTCATCTGCTTCCTGGAGAGGCAGCAGGTTATTCTATTCAGTTAGGAGCTAGCCAGGGAGCAGAAAGGACATGTTCCTACTACTGCTGCTAACTGCTGTGATTGTTCTGAGTTGTTTCTACTCCCTCCTTTTTTTGTACCCTTACCAGTACACCTTTGGGTATTCCTTAGAGCAGGTTTTAGGTGTGTATGAGTTTTGTTTTACCCCTGTCAGTCATTTCTTCTTGGTGGGTTATTGGGCTCTCCGTCCCCGTCTGTTCCCTGGGTGGGGGGATATAGTCATCAGGGCCTGGACAGAGTCAGGGTCATGTTGGAAGCTCAACCCTGACTACCTTTAAGTCTACCGTCGAGATAAGGGACAGCACATGAATCCAAGTTTTAGGGTCAGCCGAGGAGCCCCTGTTCCCTCCAACTCCCCATTACAGTAGGTTATACTTATGGGGGTTGATGTTTTGTTATGTAACAGGTGGCGGATTACTGCAGCATGGTATAATTTGGTGGGAGATTATGCTACGAGTTATCACTGCAAAAGGGCATGGACATTGGGGGTGGGATGGTAGAATGATTTATTTTTCTACTGTGACAGGGTTATTACAACATAAGTCTATGGGATTATGATGGGGGGCCTCAAACCACAGAATGTTTATATGTAAATTAGAAATCAAGTGCAAATTGGTTATTGTTAGTGACTGCAACATTTTAATGAAATGTTTGTAGCTTTTAACAATAAGTAAATTATTTGCAATTAATTTCTGAGTGCTACATAAGACACTAGCACAAAGATGGGCTGTGCCGCTCATAGGCCAGTGCACTGGGCTTGCCTCCCAGGCCAAAGATTGCCAGCCCCATTCAACCCCCTTCTACATCATGGATGATACCAAAACAGCTGTCACAAACACCCAAAAAGGTGGAGGAAGCTCACAGCCTACAAGAGGAGATGAGAATTTCTGAGATCATTAGTGTCACGCTATGTACTGTATAGGGGAATACCAGATGAACGGCGAAAAGGTGGGGGAAGAAGGAAATCCTGTCTTTAAGGAAGCGGGAATTTGGTGACCCAAGGTAAAATGTGCCACTGGCCCCTACATAGGTTCCTCACCTATGCGCCAATCAGGATACTTAGGCCCTGGCTGACCCTGAAATAGGTGCAAGATAGGTACTGGATGGGATGAGCATTAGTCAACCCAACTAAGACCTAAGGAACATACAGGGAAAACAGAGGACAACTTATCTGCTACATGACTTTAGGCAAATTAGAGCAACATGCAACAACAGGAGATTACAAGCCGACTGCTTGCAATCTGGACAGCATGGGAAAAACTCTATCACCGGCCACAAAGCAAGGGGGAATCTAATATATAAACGACAGATGGGCAAAGAGACAGACCTGGAAAGAGACAGCCCTGGAAAGAGACAGCCCTGGAAAGAGACAGCCATGGAAAGAGAAAGCCCTGGAAAGAGAAAGCCCTGGAAAGAGACAGACGGGCAAAGAGACAGACCTGGAAAGAGACAGATGGGCAAAGAGACAGACGGGAAAGGAGATAGACGGGCAAAGAGATGGACGGGCAAAGAGACAGACCTGGAAAGAGACAGACCTGGAAAGAGACAGACCGGGCAAAGAGACAGACCGGGCAAAGAGACAGACCTGGAAAGAGACAGCCAGGCAAAGAGACAGACCTGGAAAGAGACAGCCGGGCAAAGAGACAGCCGGGCAAAGAGACAGCCGGGCAAAGAGACAGACGGGCAAAGAGACAGACGGGGATAGAGAGAGACAGACAGACACACACATAGAGACAGACAGAGATACAGAGAGACAGACAGACAGACACAGAGATGGAGACAGATAGACTGATACAAATACAGACAGAAAGATAGAAACAGACAGACAGAGACATAGACACAGACAGACAAGGAAAGAGACAGACAGCGATACAGACAGCGACACACAGACAGAGACTGGGAGAGAGACAGAGAGACAGTTACTATCCCGGGCAACGCCGGGCACTACAGCTAGTACAAGTATATATAGAGACAGGAAGTGGGTATAAGGATTTGCAGCTGAACTGCCAAGATATCCGCAGGGCGCAAAAGGGAAAGAGTTAACCCTAACAGGGAAGATACTGTTTATTCTGCAGACTGCTCAGCTTAGAGGGAGCGTAAGTCCTGGGTCATATGACATAAGTCAATTAAGTGATTAAGTAAAGCGCATTTCCCAATGCCAGATTATTGCCTGCAGAATGCTCTTCTTTGTGGCAAATAATCGGCTAAGAAAAGTTTTAAGTAAGAAAAACACAAACCAGAAAAGAAACAAATGAGACACCCTCAGATGACAGGTAGAGGTGACGACAAAGGGTACGGCAGCCGAGATCACAAGTGACAGCCTGGGTGACTAATGAGCATGTATTGTATGAGCAGCATTGTTCTAAGTAATTCTCAAAAAAATGAAAGAAAACTGATAAAAACAAGATTGAAGAGGACAAAAGATAATTTCATTTCCAAACAGAAGCAATTGCTGAACCCTCCTGTGAAATGAAGTGTCAGGGAACAGTATGATGTCTGGCAAGAAACATTCAGATTTCACAGCCAAAAAGCATTTAATTTTTCGAGAGCGGGAGGCAGACAGAAAGAAAAAATGACTTTGCATTGTTTTGGTGATAACTGCTTTCTTGGAAACCTTGAAGACTTATTTATTCCTTACCTAATAAAGCCGTGAAGATTTACAACGCAATGGAAAACGTTACGCTGTCTGGTTGGAGATGGTTTGATTAAAATATTAAATTAATATTTTACTGTGTGTATATATATATATATATATATATATATATATATATATATTTATCATATTAATATAATTGATTATATTAAAATATTAGAGGAATTGAAGGAAAAGGTTTATATACAGTTAGATCCAGAAATATTTGGACAGTGACACAAGTTTTGTTATTTTAGCTGTTTACAAAAACATGTTCAGAAATACAATTATATATATAATATGGGCTGAAAGTGCACACTCCCAGCTGCAATATGAGAGTTTTCACATCCAAATCGGAGAAAGGGTTTAGGAATCATAGCTCTGTAATGCATAGCCTCCTCTTCTTCAAGGGACCAAAAGTAATTGGACAAGGGACTCTAAGGGCTGCAATTAACTCTGAAGGCGTCTCCCTCGTTAACCTGTAATCAATGAAGTAGTTAAAAGGTCTGGGGTTGATTACAGGTGTGTGGTTTTGCATTTGGAAGCTGTTGCTGTGACCAGACAACATGCGGTCTAAGGAACTCTCAATTGAGGTGAAGCAGAACATCCTGAGGCTGAAAAAAAAGAAAAAATCCATCAGAGAGATAGCAGACATGCTTGGAGTAGCAAAATCAACAGTCGGGTACATTCTGAGAAAAAAGGAATTGACTGGTGAGCTTGGGAACTCAAAAAGGCCTGGGCGTCCACGGATGACAACAGTGGTGGATGATCGCCGCATACTTTCTTTGGTGAAGAAGAACCCGCTCACAACATCAACTGAAGTCCAGAACACTCTCAGTGAAGTAGGTGTATCTGTCTCTAAGTCAACAGTAAAGAGAAGACTCCATGAAAGTAAATACAAAGGGTTCACATCTAGATGCAAACCATTCATCAATTCCAAAAATAGACAGGCCAGAGTTAAATTTGCTGAAAAACACCTCATGAAGCCAGCTCAGTTCTGGAAAAGTATTCTATGAACAGATGAGACCAAGATCAACCTGTACCAGAATGATGGGAAGAAGAAAGTTTGGAGAAGAAAGGGAACGGCACATGATCCAAGGCACACCACATCCTCTGTAAAACATGGTGGAGGCAACGTGATGGTATGGGCATGCATGGCTTTCAATGGCACTGGGTCACTTGTGTTTATTGATGACATAACAGCAGACAAGAGTAGCCAGATGAATTCTGAAGTGTACCGGGATATACTTTCAGCCCAGATTCAGCCAAATGCCGCAAAGTTGATCGGACGGCGCTTCATAGTTACAGATGGACAATGACCCCAAGCATACAGCCAAAGCTACCCAGGAGTTCATGAGTGCAAAAAAGTGGAACATTCTGCAATGGCCAAGTCAATCACCAGATCTTAACCCAATTGAGCATGCATTTCACTTGCTCAAATCCAGACTTAAGACGGAAAGACCCACAAACAAGCAAGACCTGAAGGCTGCGGCTGTAAAGGCCTGGCAAAGCATTAAGAAGGAGGAAACCCAGCGTTTGGTGATGTCCATGGGTTCCAGACTTAAGGCAGTGATTGCCTCCAAAGGATTCGCAACAAAATATTGAAAATAAAAATATTTTGTTTGGGTTTGGTTTATTTGTCCAATTACTTTTGACCTCCTAAAATGTGGAGTGTTTGTAAAGAAATGTGTACAATTCCTACAATTTCTATCAGATATTTTTGTTCAAACCTTCAAATTAAACGTTACAATCTGCACTTGAATTCTGTTGTAGAGGTTTCATTTCAAATCCAATGTGGTGGCATGCAGAGCCCAACTCGCGAAAATTGTGTCACTGTCCAAATATTTCTGGACCTAACTGTATTAGGAAGTTTTGGATTACTGACTGAGCAGTGAAAATGGAACTACCGATTATTGCAGTTTATAGTTTTCTAATGACTGTACCAATACCATATTTAGGTTGGATTGTGTCATTGTCACAAAGTAACTACCGGGGTTTTGGAAGGTGTAAGGGAACCCCTGTGGGCACCGCAACACACAGGGTACACCATCATCAAAATACAACTGTGAGCCCTGGCGCTAGAGAGAGTGAAGCAGGGTCACCTCCTAGCACTAACCTGATCCCTGCACTCCCTAACGCCACTATACAAGCCCTTCAACCGTCGCCGATCACGTGTCTAACCCTCGCTTGCCTTGAACTCACTTTGGCTAGTGAGAAGGCAGTCAAAAGCACTAGTCTCCCCAGTACAATAATAGGTAATATAATAATATAATATCATAATAGGTTAGATTGTGTCATTGTTACGCAGTAACTACTGGGGTCCTGGAAGGTATAAGGGAACCCCATGCAGGCACTGCAACACACAGCGTACACCAGCAACAAAATACAATTGTGAGCAATGCCGCTAGGGAGAGGGAAGCGGGGTCACCTCCTAGCACTAACCTGATCCCTGCACCCCATAACGTCCCTATACGAGCACTTCCCTCATTGCCGATCACGTGTCTAACCCTCACTTTCCCTGAACTCACTTTGGCTAGTGAGAAGGCAGTCAAGAGTACTAGTCTCCCCATTGCAATAATAGGTAATATAATAATATCATATAATAAGAGGTTGGAGTGTGCTGTTGTAACGCAGTATCAACCGGGGTTCTGGAAGGTATAAGGGAACCCCCTGCAGGCATTGCAACACACAGGGTACACCAGGAACAAAATACAACTGTGAGCCCTGGTGCTAGGGAGAGAGAAGCAGGGTCACCTCCTAGTACTAACCTGATCCCTGCACTCCCTAATGCCACTATATGAGCCCTTCAACCGTCGCCGATCACGTGTCTAACCCTCACTTTCCCTGAACTCACTTTGGCTAGTGAGAAGGCAGTTAAGAGCAGTAGTCTCCCCACTGCAATAATACAACTCAAGGGAAAGGAAACAGATATGGAAAATAGATACATAAAGAAAAACATTAGAAGCTCCTCCAATGTAGCTAAACACCACAGCTACAATTGTCACAACTCATCACCTTCTTCTAGAGACAGGCTCCTTCCAAAGTGTTCAGCATAAGAATGAGATTCTATAACCGGCATCAGATGGTAAGACACATGACTTTTTAAAGCGAAGGGGAGTGATCACAAATCACAAAGAGCTGCACCTGAGGTTAAGGCTACAAAGAACAGCCAGATAGGAAAGAGTTCTTAACCCCTACAGCACTAAAAGAAAATAGATTCACTCAAACAGAAGCTGCAGACCTGTGCGATATAAGGCGTTTTGACCTTATGATTCCAGACTCGCCAGAGGTCTCCCCAGAGTGGGACACCCCCATGACAGCCACGCCCCATCATTTCTATAGATGCATCTCTTTGTTATGAAGTACTCCTTAGTTCCCAAAAATGACGGTTTACGTTTGCGAACAACACTGGCGGACAGTTTCCTATATAACACCGCCCAATCAGCAAACTAGGGAGAGAATGTACATCCTATGCAGATGAATAACTATAGATTTCGGCATTAAATGTGGTAATGGTGGTGCACAGTACGGCACAGGTCACAGGCCCTCAAGGTTGACTCAAACTATAGTTCCTCAGAAAACAACCTGCTGTCGAGCTGCCACAAAGCTGTCGGCTCCTAGATCAAGATCTCTTCTGCTTGAGTAACGAGTAAATATTTTTGAGCAATTTTATTCAATTCATCGGTTCCATATTACACCTGGTGTAAGGTAGTGGACCACCAAGTGTGCTCGGTGTAGGATAATCTGGAAGCAGAGACTCTCCTATACAGAGGTATCGACTTTCCTGTAGAGGTTACTCTGCCATCTTCTACAGCTGACCTGAAGATAAGCGGAAGATTTGTACTGCAGTTCCAATATGAGAGATAGAGACATGATAAGCTGGGGTTTGGGTAGCAGAAACTGTTGCAGGATTAGGCGCAGGACAACAGACAGTACAGAAATGATCTAAGGCATCAATTTGAAAGAAAGAAATGGAACCGATAAAGGGACCTATTTTGTAGAGACATTGGAGGGTTCTAGACACTAGACAGCATTAGGCTATGTACCCACAGTGCTTTTTTTTCAGCACAAAAAAAGCTGCTTTTTTCTGTACTTCTTTTCATGCTTTCATGCTTTTTTCATGCTTCTTTGCATGCTTTTTTCTTGCTTTTTTCATGCTTCTTTTAATGCTTCTTTTCATGCTTTTTTTCCTGCTTTCATGCTTTTTTTCATGCTTCTTTTCATGCTTTTTTTGTTACTATTGAATGCTTGTTTCAGCTCATTAAAGTTGGATATGAAAAAAAAGGGGTTCTGATATCATTTCCTTCTTCAACCCATTTTCTTCGATCTCCATTTTGGAATAAAAGTGACAGGAAAATGATGATCCATTAGATCGTTTACCGGCGCCGCTATTCACCGGCTCATGCAGGTGAATAGCGGCGCCGGGAATCAGGTACTCAGAGATCACTGTTGCTATAGGTAACTCGCTCATTAGGTTACTAATGGCAATGGTGGCAGCGGTGATGTCACCGCTTACCAACCCACAGTCTCTGCTCACTCATTGAGTGATTAGACAGCACGAGGAGCAGAAGCGTTCTTCCTCCCCCGTGCTTTCTGATGTAGCAGAGCTAGATCGGTGACAGAAGACCAGGATCGAGGAAGGGTGAGAGGGAGTAATAAAGATGGAGTCCCTAAGTGTGTCTGTGTATTTATTTCTAATGAAGTATTTTTTCTGTGTGGTGTCTTTTTTTAACCCTTTATTGGAGATTCTTAATGGCCGGGTCAAACTTGGCCTGACATTAAGAATCTCGGACTTAATATCAGCTGGTAAAACAAAGCTGGTATTAACACCTTATTACCCAGTGTGCCACCCGGCACCAGGTCCGCTGGAAGAGTTGGATACAGCGCCAAAAGATGGCACTTCTATGAAAGCACCATTTTCTGGGGCAGCTGCAGACTGAAATACGCAGCAGGGGGCCCAGAAAGCTTGGGCCACTCTGCGCTGCGGATTCCAGTCCCTAGCTGTCTGGTTGTACCTGGTTGGACACAAAAATTGGGCGAAGCCCACGTCATTTTTTTTAGATTTTTGGCAAAAAAACTCAAGGAAAAAGGGCTTCCCTGGATTTTCCATTGCCAGTGAAGGTAACACCAAGCAGTAAGGGTTAGCAGCTAGTAGCTGTTTGGGTTACCCTTAGCTAGCAATAGAAAATGCAGCGGGAGGCTACGCATTCTTTTTCTTTACCCCTAACCCTTTTGGGTTATGTGTTTGTTTTTTTTTTATTTTTTTTAATAAATTTAAAAAAAAATAAAACCAAAAAATCGACATGGGTTTCGCCATATTTTTATATGCCAGCCAGGTACAGCAGGCAGGTGCGGGCTGCCCCCAACCCCCAGCTGCCTATTTGTACCCAGCTGGGAACCAAAAATATAGGGAAGCCCTTCTATTTAATTATTTCATGAATTTCATAAAATAATTTAAAAAAAAAAAAACGACGTGGGCTTCACCCAATTTATATGTCCAGCCAGGTACAACTAGGCAGCTGGGGACTGGAATCAGCAGCACAGGGTGGCCCAAGCTTTTTGGCCCCCCCCCGCTGAGAATTGCAGTCCGCAGCCACCCCAGAAAATGGCGCGTTCATAGGAAGCGCCATCTTCTGGCGCTATATCCAACTCATCCAGTGGCCCTGGTATTGGGTGGCTCGCTGGATAATAATGGGATTAGGGCCAGCTTTGTATTATCAGCTGGCCCTAAGCCTGAAATTCATGGTGTCACGCCAATATTAGACATAGCCACCATGAATTTCTAGTAAAGAAAATAAAAAACACAACACAGAGAAAAATATTTTTTATTAGAAATAAAACAACACAATTAGTGACTCCATCTTTATTGAATTAAAGAACCCCCCTCCGCCGTAGTCCTGGGTTGAGGGTCCCGCGATGTCCAATCCGGATCCAATATCATCTGATCAGAAGGCAAACTGATCAGATGATGACACATCATCTGATCGGTTTGCCTTCTGATCAGATGATATTGGATTCAGGTCTTTAAACCTGACACAGGTTCAAGGACCTGAATCAGATTACACATCAGCTGATTGTTTAAAAGTCCCATGGGCTCCAGGACCCGCCGGTAAGCAGCTGATGCTGTCACCTGATAGCATCATCTGATCGTTTAAGTTCAGCGAAGATCAGCTGATTCATCATCTGCTTGTTAAAAAGCCGGCAGGCTTTTCACCGCTGGGCGTAAACAATCAGCTGCTTACCGGCGGGTCCTGGAGCCCATCGGACGTGACCCGGGAGTCTGCAGAGAGATGAGTAAGGTGCAGAGTTTATCCCAGCGGAGGATCTCCAGGAAACCCCGGTGATCCTCCTACATGAACTGTATTCACCTTGTGACATCGCTGGACCTCCCTGTAGAGTGGTGTCGGTAAAACACTGCAAGAATACTGAATGTCTGGTGCACGGCACAAGGTGAACACAGTTCATGCAGGAGGATTACCGGGGTTTTTCGGGGTTCACCTTGACGTCAGCGGGGGTTGCCTGCATTTATGTGGCATAGGCTGTGCACCAGGCATTCAGTATTCTTGCGGTGTTTTACCGCTACATCTCTTTGCAGGGAAGTCCGGGGATGTCAGGAGGTGAATACAATTCATGCCGGAGAATTACCGGGGGCTTTCCTGGAGATCCCCCGCTCGGATGAACTATTCACCTTGTGACGTCAGCGGGGGTCCCTGCAGAGGTATCGCGGTAAACAATGGGAGATAAGGAAATAGCTGCCAATGCTGGCTATGTGGCTTTCTTCTATGAAGAAATCTACATAGCCATAGATTTCTTTTCTCCCTAAAAACGCCCAAACGCATAAAATATAAAGCAACGTGGGCATTACACATGCGTTTTTTCCTGCTTTTTTCCCTACTCCATTGAAGTCAATTGGGGAAAAAAGCAGGAAAAAACGCTAAAACAATTGACATGTTGCTTCTTTTTTCAGCATTAAAAAAAGCAACTGAAAAAGAAGCAACGTGGGCACAGCAAGTCCCGATTCTCATAGACTTTGCTGGGATGCTTTTTCCTTGCTTTTATTGATTAAAAAAAGCAATGAAAAACGGTAGAAAAAACGCTGTAAAAACGCCCTGTGGGCACAAGGCCTTAATGTAATGCCGGGTCCCGGCACTCTGTCTCTCCCTTCCTGCAGGGATACACTGTTAGTCACCGCCGCGGCCGGCTCCTTCCGCGCTGCCCGTTGTCCCTGTTCTCTTCTACGCATGGCACAGGGCCTCCAGGAATGCTCCTAGGGCATGCACCCACAGCACTGCCCTTCTCTTAAAGGGCCAGGGCACCACTCCTAGGAAGAGCCTCTCAACCTATCGCCGAGAGGAACTGGGTATTTAAAGTAGGCTCCCACTAGGGGAGTTGCCTGTTCAACACCCTACGTTTAGTCAGTTGAGTTCTGTCTAGTTAGCTGTCAGGTCACCCAACCGTCCCATCCTGTCCCGCTTGTACCTGCTTGTCCTGCCCTCCTGCCCTGATGGCACCTGGTTCCACTCCTGTCCTGCCAGTACTTGGCTACCAGCCTGTCCTGCCTTGTTGACACCTGGTTCCAGTCCTGTCCTGCCCATACCTGGCTACCTGCCTGTCCTGCCCTGTTGGTACTAGTGACTGTGTTCGCTCTGGCCATGCCAAATGCCTCAGTCACTACGGTAGTCCCAGCCTTGCTAGTGACTCTGCCAGTCTGTTCTGCTGTACCTGGATACCAGTCCATCTTGTCCGGCTGGTACCTATAACCTGTCCTGTCTGCCCTGTTGGTGCTAGAGACTCTGCTTATCCATCCTGCCCTGTTGTTGCTATTTACTCTGCGTGTCCGTCCTGCCCTGTTGGTGCTAGAGACTCTGCTTATCTGTCCTGCCCTGTTGTTGCTAGTGACTCTGCTTATCCATCCTACCCTGTTGTTGCTAGTGACTCTGCCTGTCCGTCCTGCCCTGTTGGTGCTAGAGACTTTGCATGTCTGTCCTGCCTGTGCTGTCCGCTCCTGTATTCGCCCCTGGTCAGCTACCACAGTCCCAGCCTTTCCCCCAGAATGGTAAGTCCGAGCAAGAGTGGACCCACTGGTCCACGTGAGCAAGAGTAGACCCACTGGATCACAGGGGAACCCCTCTCCTGTGATCCAGTGGGTCCACTCTTGCTCGCCGCAGTACCATCTCTGGCAGTGAGAATTACACTTAATTTTTCCCATAATTTACATTTATCACCTATTACTGGATTTGGGATCCTGAGGCCCATTCTTTCTCATTGCACATACATTGCTGCTTCAAGGAAGAGGCAGAGACAGTCAATGACAGCAGTTCATTGTTATCATTAATGCCATAGACAGTTAACGGAAGAACATGGTGATGACATTTTCCCTACAAAAGAGCTATCTACTTTTACATCAGCTGCTTCCTCCAACCGCAAGCATTATTTCTTTTTATAAAATGTCAGAGGTCTGAAGGCCTATAGTACAAGGACTATATACCGTCACGAATCAGCACATCACTCACAAATATGTGTTCTATGTACAAGGTTATTAGTCTAATTGTACAATGAGCTGTTTATCATAATTATCATAATGATAGTTACTATTGTATTTTTTATACTATTAATATGGTGCCTATAACTAGGTTGAGGCCTCTCCATGAGGAACACACACATTACATCATCTGTTCTTGCTTAAGGAGGTGCCATAGATAACATATGTACCCAATGGTTTTCATCAAGAATGACATTCCTCACTACAGGGTCATCGACTGCCGAGAACCAGACAGCATAAAAGTCATCAACGCTCTGCAGACTCAATAACTGTACAGGTACAAACCTCCTCGGGTGTTAATGTGGCGCCCCTGACCTGGTCAGGCACCACTGAGTATGTGGCGCCCTGGACAAGCCAGGTCGTCACAGGTACTACACCAACACACCCCACACCCTGGCTAGGCACACCGAAGTCAAACACAAATCCTTGTTGCCTTCCTCTAGGGGCTGGTGTCCACACCAGGGGGTGGGCCAGGCGGTTGGTCCCGCCCACCGAGGAGTTCACAGTCCTGGAGGCGGGAAAAGGAAGACAGTTGAAGATAGAGTTTGAAGTTGGAGGAGTGAAGTGGTAGGAGAGGAGACTGAAGGCGTCCGGGTGTGTGGCCCGGACGGAACAGCAAGGTTGGCAGACGGTGGTGACCGTCTGCAGGAGAGGCTGATTGGAGTGAACCGTAAGGACCGGGGACGGGCGGTGGCCCGACGGTACAGGATCGGGGAGCAAAGAGAAGCCAGCACCATCCGGCAGGGCTTACGGACCCCGACCAGGCTAGGAGTCGCCGTAAAACTGGTCAAATCCGTTAGCGAAGGGAACCTCCGGGGTTTCCCAGCAGTCAAGACCCGATTGAAGGCAACAGCTCACACCGTAAAGGGAAACACAGTCACCGCCAAGGCTACAGTTCCCAGGGCCAGAGCCTGCGGGCAAAAGGGGCTCCTTCAGCATCCATCCAAGCTGGGGAGTGGGTTACCGGTGGGAAGCCATTGGAACCGTAAACACAACACAGGTGCAGGGAAAGGCAGTCACCATCAACCTACCGGGAGAGCTACCGCAGCCGTCTGTGGGACCCGTCCATCCAGCCGTTTGTTTTACCGGAGACTTTGTATTCATCGTTGGCTGAGTGAGTGCCACCGTGCCGTGCGGCACAGCGCTGCCCCCGCGACCCTGCACCTCACCAGGCCCCGTAACCCGCCTGCCATCCATCCCTACCCCCTCACCGGGCCCCGGGACAACCAACCCCCCCTACCCACGGAGGGGAGAAACAACATCCAAGCTGCTCCCTGTCATCGCTCCCGGGATCCCCGTCCAGAGCAGCGGTGGTGTCACAACCTCACCACAACCGTGGGTGGCGTCACGGACAATATCCCTAAACCAAACCACCCCCCCTTTCACTCACGGGCGAGGAAATCCGCTCGAGTCCCCGGGATCCGGCCCACCGCTCCAGCCACCACCGAGCAGTAGCAGCAGCCGGACCCGAGCAGTGGGTGAGCGCAGCGTCCCCTCCTGCGCTCGCGACAAGTACTGCACCCATGCTGGGGGCAGTACAATACAGGTGATCCAGAAGGCTGACCGAGGTGTGACTACACAGGCGCATAGTAATCAGGTCTCACACATCTACCTTTGAGTGGACCCCTGGGGAATCCAGGAGGGTGCGTAGCCTCCATGTTCACTCAAGGGGTGTGGTAGAGAGCCTGGTTGCTAAGTTGCGTAGGCAGACAGAGTAGTAAGGAGGGAGCTGAGTCTGAAGGGGAGCTCAGGGAGAGCAGACGCAAAGAGGAGACCTGAGGCTGCCACTAGTCAGACAACGTACGCGCAGTGACTACCGACAGGGGAGATCGGTCACCTGGTAGTGCCACCCGAAATCCACCCTAGGCTAGAGAGAGCAAAGGGGAGGCAGAGTAAGGGGACTGCCAGGGAGGTACCAGGCCCGCAAGGGTAACAAGTCCCAGTGCAGAGATTTATTCAATTTTTCTACTGCCAAACCTGCCGGTGGGGGCACTTCAGACCCACGCCACACCAAACACAGAGTCCGGAGCCACATAGCGAAGCGAGGGCCCATAGTTCACAGGAGGCAAGCAGCCGGAGTGACCTGGTCCAGGCTACAAGCAAACAGGCCAAAAGAAGGGGAAAGAGGCATCAGCAACTTCCCTGGGCGACCCCAGCAGGGCTTCAAGTAGGGGTCATGTGGCGCCCTGGACAAGCCAGGACGTCACAGATACAGCAACAACACACCCCACACCCCGGTTAGGAACATCAGAGTCACACACAAATCCTTGTTGCCTCCCTCCAGGGGCTGATGTCCACACCAGGTGGGGTGGAGCCAGGCGGTTGGCTCCACTCACCGAGGAGTTCACAGTCCTGGAGGCGGGAAAAGGAGGGCAGTTGAGTTGAGGAGTGGAGTTTGAGAGATGAGGGAAGTGGTAGTGGACCAGACTGACCGTGTCCGGGTACGTGGCCCGGGCACAAACAGCAAGGTTGGCAGACGGTGGTGACCGTCTGCAGGCGAGGCCGATTGATGCACAACCGTAAGGACCAGAGAAGCCAGCACCATTCGGCAGGGCCTATGGACCCCGACCAGGTTTGGAGCCGCCGTTAAACCGGTCAAATCCGTCAGTGACGGGAACCTCCGGGGTTTCCCAGCAGCAAAGACCCGACTGAAGGCAACCGCTCAACCCTGAAGGGAAATACAGCTACCGCCACAGCTAGAGTTCCCAGGGCCAGCGCCTGCGGGCAAAAGGGGCTCCTCTGGCAAATACACCGCTGGGGAGCGGGTCACCGGTGGGAAGCCATCGGGGCCGAAAACACATCAAAGGTGCAGGGAGAGACAGTCACCGCCAACCTACCGGGAGTGACCACTGCAGCCGTCTGTGGGACCCGTCCATCCAGCCGTTTGTTTTACCAGAGACTCCGTGTACGTTACTGGTTGAGTGAGTACCACCATGCCATCTGACACTGCGCTGCCCCCGCGACCCTGCACCTCCCCAACTCCTGCCATCCACCCTCCAGTCGCTAGCTCCGGGCCCCGGGACCACCAAACCCCTCTACCCACGGAGGGGAGAGAAATACCTCAGCTGCTCCCTGTCATCGCTCCCGGGATCCCCGTCCAGAGCTGCGGTGGTGTCCCATTATCACCACAAACCGTGGGTGGCGTCACAGACTACATCCCCAAACCAAACCATCCCTTTCACTCACGGGCGAAGAGCGCCGCTCGAGTCCCTGGATCCGGCCCACCGCTCGAGCCCATGAGCAGCAGCGCCGGACCCGAGCACGGTGAGCGCAGCGTCCCCTCCCTGCCCCCGACAGTCACCCCAAAACACACAGGCCTAGGAAGGCGAGTTGGTAGTCATCCTCATCAGCCAGCCGGAAGGATACCTGGTTCCAGCCTGGTTCATCCCAGCTATGCCCGGGTTACTCACCCTACCATCAACAGTGAGTAAAAACCCTGAAAGACTGCCTGGACTGTGCTTGAGTCATTCTGCGCCTTGTGGTTCCACACACTTACACAGGGCTCTGGGGCTTGCCTCACTCTCGGGAGGCCACTACAACTGACTGCACCCGCCATCAGCCCCATGCACCCCTTAATCTGCAGTGGTGGTCACCCTGACCACAATACCGAGAGTGGCGTCATGAAAATCCTAAAGAGAAGGTTCCCTACCTGTGACCAGACCATCCCACGTGGAGTCCCTGAAGGTAATGCACCGACACAACACCTGTGGGGCTTCACATTAACATCAGCACAAAATCTGAACACCGGGAGTTTTATGGCATGGGTTTACAAGCTCAGCAGCTGCATGCAGCCTTATGTCACCAAGCACAATATGAAGTGTCGGATGGAGTAGTGTAAAGCCACCATCACTGGACTTTGCAGCAGAAGAAACATGTTCCCTCCGCATTCCCACAAGAAGGCTCCAGTAACATCCACGATAAAAAGCCCAGGAGGACCCATCCCCAGCGCTACAACGAGAGGAGGAGAAGTCCATGTAATGTGAAGTAAGAAACACAGCAACGTTACCAGTTTACAGTTTGCAACGTTGAAAAGTTCAAGAAATGTACCCACAAGAACTTATGTGAGAAACCCTTTGCACTTTGAAAATACGGACCATTAGGCTATGAACTGGCTATAGCCACAAACTCTCGCAGTGTACATAGTTACCTTGAATGGTACCACCACCAGAGCCAGCCTGTTTAGGGGCCTGGCTCGCCTGTGACCAGGGAGCACGCCTGTTTATGGGGCCTGGCTCTCCACCACAAAGAGGGTACCTGGTCAGCACCAACTGTGGAGGCCGCCTCTACATCCTGCCAGAAGAGGCTGAAGGCGCGGCTCCAGCAGGCCAGGTATACCCTGAAACCACCAGACCAAGAAAGCCGCCTCTATATCCTGCCAGAAGTGGCTGAAGGCGCGGCTCGACGGGAGAGGAAGATTGGAGGAAAGGTCTGGGGAAGCGGATGGCCCAGACCTGGTTACCAAAAGGACCGGTGACCTGCCTCCTGAGAGGGTTTTGGTTGGGTTAACGGACTTGTGGGTGGAGGGTGGTGATGTATGGTACTTGGTGGTTTTATAATTTTTTAAATGTTTTACTGTTTTATGCATTTTAAAAATGTTGTCTTGCAGCCCGAGGACATGCTGGTGATAACTAAGGGGGTATGTGGGATCCGGCCCACCGCTCGAGCCACCACCGAGCAGCAGCAGCCGGACCCGAGCAGTGGGTGAGCGCAGCGTCCCCTCCTCCGCCCGCGACAAGTACTGCACCCATGCTGGGGGAAGTACAATACAGGTGATCCAGAGGGCTGACCGAGGTGTTACTACACAGGCGCATAGTAATCAGGTCTCACACATCTACCTTTGAGTGGACCCCTGGGGAATCCATGAGGGGGCGTAGCCTCCATGTCCACTCAAGGGGTGTGGTAGAGAGCCTGGTTGTTAAGTTGCATAGGCAGACAGAGTAGTAAGGAGGGAGCTGAGTCTGAAGTGGAGCTCAAGGAGAGCAGACGCAAAGAGGAGACCTGAGGCTGCCACTAGTCAGACAACGTACGCGCAGTGTCTACCGACAGGGGAGATCGGTCACCTGGTAGTGCCACCCTAAATCCACCCTAAGCTAGAGAGCGCAAAGGGGTGGCAGAGTAAGGGGACTGCCAGGGAGGTACCAGGCCCGCAAGGATAACAGGTCCCAGTGCAGAGATTTATTCAATTTTTCTCCTGCCAAACCTGCCGGTGGGGGCACTTCAGACCCACACCATACCACCACAGAGTCCGCAGCCACGTAGCAAAGAGAGGGCCCATAGTTCACAGGAGGCAAGCAGCTGGAGTGACCTGGTCCAGGCTACAAGCAAACGGGCCAAAAGAAGGGGAGAGAGGCATCAGCAACTTCCCTGGGCGACCTCAGCAGGGCTTCAAGTAGGGGTCACCCCAAAACACACAGGGCTAGGAAGGCGAGTTGGTAGTCACCCTCATCAGCCAGCTGGAAGGATACCTGGTTCCAGCCTGGTTTATCCCAGCTACGCCCGGGTTACTCACCCTACCATCAACAGTGAGTAAAAACCCTGAAAGACTGCCTGGACTGTGCTTGAGTCATTCTGCGCCTTGTGGTTCCACACACTTACACAGGGCTCTGGGGCTTGCCTCACTCTCGGGAGGCCACTACAACTGACTGCACCTGCCATCAGCCCCATGCACCCCTTAATCTGCAGTGGTGGTCACCCTGACCACAATACCGAGAGTGGCGTCACGAAAATCCTAAAGAGAAGGTTCCCTACCTGTGACCAGACCATCCCACGTGGAGTCCCTGAAGGTAATGCACCGACACAACACCTGTGGGGCTTCACATTAACTTCAGCACAAAATCTGAACACCGGGAGTTTTATGGCATGTGTTTACAAGCTCAGCAGCTGCATGCAGCCTTATGTCACCAAGCACAATATGAAGTGTCGGATGGAGTAGTGTAAAGCCACCATCACTGGACTTTGCAGCAGAAGAAACATGTTCTAGGTAGTGAAGGATCACACTTCTCTATCTGGTATCAGATGGAAAAGTCTGGGTTTGGTGAAGGCCAGGAGAAAGTTATTTCCCTGACTGCATTGTGCCAGCTGAAAAGTTTGGTGTAGGAGGAGCGATAATGGAATGGAAATGTTATTCAGGGATCAGCCTTGACCCGCTGGGTTTAGTGAAGGCCAGGAGATCAGCCTTCAAAGTCTGGGTTTGGTGAAGGCCAGGAAAATATTATTCCCCTGACTGTATTTGTGAAGCCCCTCACCTGCAGGTCGCCTCAGGATCTTTACGTGCTGGGAATCTTCCGGCAACAGGTGTGTCAGGTTAATTTCAATAGGAATCGTGACGCCACTCTCGGTTTTGCGGTCAGGGTGAGGGGTGATCGCCACTGCAGTTTAGCGAGCGTCTGGGGCAGATGGTAATTGCAGTTAGATGGTGTGACCTCCCGAGAGAGAGGCTGGCCCCAGGGGCTTGGGTGTATGTGTGTGAAACCACAGGTCGCAGAATAACTCAAACACAGTCCAGAATTGTCTTTCAGCATTTTTACTCACTTTTGCTGGTAGAGTGAGACAACCCAGGCGATGCTATAATGAACCAGGTGGAACCGGGTATCCCTCAGGCTGATCGAGGGGTGACTGTCAACTCGCCTTCCTAGCCCTTCTTGTTTCGGATGACCCCGGACTTGGAGTACTGCGGGAATCACCCAGGGAAGTTGCAACTGCCTTTCTCCCCTTTCTGGCCCAGTTGCTGGCAGCGTGGACCAAGTAAAGAACTGGCTTCTTTCCCCGTCTCACTTATGTGCCCCCTCGTTGCTGTTGATGCTGCGGACTCTGTGTAGGTTGGTGAGGTACATTCAGCACCCTCACCAGCAGGTTTAGCAGACCGAATACTTGATTTGTTGCTCTAGGGACCTGTTTCCCCGTGCGGGCCTGGTCTACCAGAAGTCCCCTTACTCAGTCACCTCGCTCCTTCCTGAGGTGCCTTTCAGTCTGACTGTGTGGTAACCAAACTCCCCCGCCGAGAGCCACTACACGTGCAGGGTCTGACTAGTGACACCGCACACATCCTCTTTCTGCGACAGCACACCGCGCTTCCTCACTTCAGACTGGTTAACTACTGCCTCCCCACTGTGCCTGCCACTGCAGCCTAGCAACCAGCTTCTCCACCGCACCACTAGCTGAGATATGGAGGCCACGCCCCCTCCTGGGTCTGCCCAGGGGTCCCCTCTAAGATGTGTGTGAGACCTAATCACTATGTGTCTGTGTGTCCACACCCTATTCAGCCATCAGGATTACCTGTTTGTACTGCAGTACTCAGTGGTGCCTGACCAGGTGAGGGGCGCCACATATTGTGCCAGAAGAAAAGTTTGGTGGAGGAGGAATAATGCTATGGAGTTGTTATTCATCCACTTATTTCCAATGCAGGTAAATCTTTAGCATACCAAGACATTTTGGACAATTGAAGTCTCCAACTTTGTGGTAACAGTTTGGAAGTATTTTTTCCGTTCCTCATGACTGTGCTCAATGCACAAAGCAAGGTCTTTAAAGGCACAATTGGGGGAGTTTGGGGTGAAGAACTTGACCAGAAGCACAATACCCCAAATTCAACCTTGCACACCTTGAATGTGATTGTGACCCTGGCCTTCTCCTCCAACCTCCCTTCACAAATGCTCACAAATGTATGAATGGGCATACATTCTCACAGACACCTCCAAAACTAGGAAGTAAAGGCTGCTTTACACGGTACGACCGATTGTGCAATTTCACAATCGATCGTACCCGCCCCCGTCCTTTTTGCGTCACGGGCAAACCGCTGCCCGTGGCGCACAAAGTCGGTAACCCCCGTCACACGTACATACCTCCCGTCCGACCTCGCTGTGGGCAGCGAACGTCCACTACCTGGAGTGGGAGGGACGTTCGGCGTCACAGCGACGTCACACGGCCGCCGGCCAATAGAAGTGGAGGGGCGGAGATGAGCGGGACGTAAACATCCCGCCTACCTCCTTCCTTCCACATAGCCGGCGAGAGCCGCGGGTCGCAGGTAAGCAATGTTCATCGTTCCTGGGGTTTCACACGGAGCGGCGTGTGCTACCCCGGGAACGATGAACAATTAAATGAAGCGATATTATGAAACCTAACGAGCAGTACACAACTCACGATTTGTGAGCGATACTGCGTCGCTAGGAGGTGTCACACAGGCTGGCATCGCAAGCGTCACAAAAACCGTGACCCCGACGATCTATCGCACGATAGATCTTCTGGTGTAAAGCAGCCTTAAGTGTCCCCAGAAGAGTTGAGAAGGACTTAGAATGGGGAATAGCTTCTATAAAAGATCCTATTGGTGTAATGTGGAGGTGTCCCAATACTTCTGTCCTTCCAATGTATGATTCATGTATAATATTTGCATAATGAAAATGCATAAGGCTATGTGCGCACTAGAAAAGTGATTTTTCTCAAGAAAATTTCTGGAAAAACTTCTGGGAGTTGAAGATTACCGTACCTGCAGTAAAAAAACGCACCAAAACCGCGGGAAAAACGAATGCGTTTTTGCCACGGTTTTGCCGCAGGTTGGTCCCTGCATTTTTTTATGCTGGAACTGCAATAAATAATATAGATAATAGATAGATAATCGATAGATAGACAGATAATGGATAGAGGGAAAGATGGATAGATGAATAGATAGATAGATAGATAATAGATGAGAAAGACCTATATAATGTCCCACCCCCCTGCATATTCTAAGCTGGCACCCTTTAGTGACTTTCATGTGGCACAAAAGGGTGCTTAGCCTTGTATTTAGCCAAAAAATAAATAAATAATTAAAAAAAAAAATGACGTGGGGTCCCCCCTATCTTTTGTAGCCAACTAGGGTAAAGCAGACAGCTGCAGCCTGCAGACCACAGCTGGCAGCTTTACCTTGGCTGGTAATCCAAAACTGAGGGCACCCCACGCTGTTACTTTACATTAAATAAATAATTTAAAACAAAAAACGTGGGGTCCCCCCAAATTGGATCACCAGCCAAGGTAAAGCGGACAGCTGTGGTCTGGTATTCTCAGACTAGGGAGGTCGTTATTGGACACTCCCCAGCCTAAAAATAGCAGGTCACAGCCGCTCCAGAAGTGGCGCATCCATTAGACGTGCCAATCCTGGCACTTTGCCCCAACTCATCCTGTTGCCCTGGTGCGGTAGCAAAGGGGGTAATATATGGGGTTGATGCCAGATGTCTAATGTCACCTGGCATCAGGCCCTGGGGTTAGTGATGTCACGGCGTCTATCAGATACCCGACAGGTAATGATGTCATCTAACCTGACAACAGCGCTCGTCATCCCCGCAGCTGCCAGCACTGCAGTGTGAGAAGCTGCTGACACTGCTTTGCAGGTGTAAAATGATTAAAATTAATACATCTAGTTATCAAATATTTCATAATAAGACATATACGTTCATAGTTCTGTTTATGTTGGAGGGCATAGGTTATTAATAAAGTTTATAAGGGTAAATATGCCCATATTGAATATACTTGAGTGCTGAGCATGGAGGGATATATTTAAATCCTTCCCGAAGCTTTCCGAAGTTTCCAGAAGGTTACGTAATATGGAACTATATTCAACTGTGTTACACTAGAATGCCCTATATGGTTTGAACAGCTGGTATATAATGCACGATGGAGGGGGCTACTGTTCGCTCTCCACACTGCCTGCTGTGAGAAGACTCCAGTGCTGCAAGATATGACACGCTGAGATGACATCCCCTGCATTGCCGTTCAGGAGCCAAAGAGAGATGGGTAAAGACTTCCCATTGTTCAGTATGGACTAAATGAACTCTTTTTACATAAGCTATCAAAGTATATTATTTTTTTTCCTTTCTGTAACTGAACCCTGGCAACCATTTTTAAATAGATAAAATACATTTATTTTTTACATTTTTGAGGTCTTTTCATTCATGCGCCTTTACGTATTTGAAGAAAAATATATTTAAGAGTATATTTTTTAACATTTTGGTGAGCCACCCATTCGTAATTTTTTTGCATTTTTTTGTTGTTCCTTCACTTTGCATAAGGGGGGTATCTCAAGTACGCAAGTATCTCCTGCAAAGGATCAGGAATCGACAATTTATAAAAAAAATCACGCAGAACCTAGGAAATACGTATAAGTCAAGTAGCATGAATGTTTTTTTAAATGAACTTTAAAGACTTTATAAAGCCACAGAAGTTAACTTTTGACGTATTTTTGAGCAAGAAAGATAGTGTCAGTCCATAAGAAGTATTGGACGGGTTGAACAAGGTGAATCAAGTCTTACAGGATCATCCATCAGATCATCTGATCATTTCAGGTAAGAAAATGGATTTTATCTCTTCATATGTTAAGCAAAGTAAACTTCAGTTCACTTATCCAGATATTTCTAATGTAGAAGAGATTTGGTTACGCTTATATGAGGAGTGTGAACTTGAGAATTCACGTATAGAATGTGTAAGGTCTTTTAATAGAGAGAAACAGAAAATCAGAAATGTCTGTCATTTAGTCTATGATTTTCACAGGTTAATCGTAGAAAAGTGTAAAAATGGTGGAAATAGACAACCTGAATTGTCAGGAGAGTCAGTGACAGAGAAATCCAAAGACTGCTTAGAACTTGGAATGTCAGTCAGTAATATTGTGAATTCTGACTGTAATGTTGTAAATGATCAGTCAGATGATTTAGACTGTAATTTTGTAAATCAGAATTTTGATAATGGCGACAGACACGTGTTACCTAATCAAGGTGCCTTTCAAGATACTGAGAAAGAAGCAGGAAATGACGTAGTGAAGCCAGAAGGGGGAGGAGCCAGAATGGGACACAGGCAGAAAGCCGTCAGAGAAGGACACGTGGAGAGAGAAAATGGCGACGATCAGTTTCTAAAAATAGAACAGGCTAAGTTAGGGATTACACTTAGAAAAAATTTATTGGACATATGCAAATTAATTCCCGCATATAATCCTAAAATACATGTTTGCAGAAATTCAGAGATATTTGAAAGTTCCATCGAGAGGTTAAATTTAACCAATAGTGAGACGAATCAGTTATTCCGTATGTGGTTACCTCAGCATTTCTTTAGACAATTGGCATTAAAAAAGTCTTCTGACAATGAGACATTGGATTGTTCAAATGATAATGATATCATAAGGCTGAAATATCTCATCTTCTGTGCAAGGAATGAATCTGATCCAAACTACGAGATGTTGAAGGAATTACAAATTGAACAGAATGAGAGTACGTTCTCATTTATGTCCGTTTTTGAACGTTTGTATAGGGCGGTCATTCCAAATGTCAGATTGGATGGAATGATACGTTTATTCATCAAGAAATTTAATTTCCTTGATAATGCCGCCTGTGCGGTGGCATTAAATAAAAAGTCCCTATTCGAATGTACGACATTTATCAATTTTGTTAGAAGTCGCCAAAGTCAATCAAGACAGAAATTAATTAATTCTGAAAAACCAACACGGAAAAGGGAGAGTTTCCGTGAAAAACCAACAGTGTCTCCCAGATCCAGATATTTCTGTGACAGGGTATATGCAATTCGGAGGAAGATGCATACGTGTTACAAACCATACAATCCACCCCAATTTTTATCTTCTAAAAGTCTTTTTTCACAGGAAAAACCCCTGTCACCAGTGACGGGATCGATCACTGGGATTGAGGATCCCAGACAAATGATGAGTAAAAGCTTTGAAAGACAGAAACAGGTGTCTTGTGCAGACTCTTTCCCTGGATTAGGGTTTGATAGTCAGCAACAGCTGGGTGGTTTTTCAGAGAGAGACATTTTCTCTCAAATAAGAGAAAACCTTGAATTACATAAGTTCCGAGATTCCGATAAGTTCAAAGGGAATCTAATAAATCGAATCTTTGAAGAAAAAATTAGGTATGGTCTTCAGTTAAATAAAGTGGATTTCTGGGTAAATTAATTTTATTGTTTGATAAATATGTTTATTCATATACAGTGAATCTATGCACATATATATATATATATATATATATATATATATATATATATATATATATATATATATATATATATATATATATATTAAAGGTAGTGATAGTAAACCAAGGTCATATTTTCATTTAGTCAAATGATAGTTTAATGTTATAAATTAATAATTTGATCTCTGTATATGAATAATAATATTTAAAATAAAATAATAAGAGAAAGTAACGGATTTTAAGTGTTTCATTTTTATCATGAATATGATAATAATTTTATTCTTTTATTTCCCTCAGAATTTATCAGTAAAGCAGATTGATGAAGTATTAATTTTTTATTTATACATATGTTCTTGTCCTCAATCAGGTAACATATATTTTATTGGGTAAGATTAATCGCGAAAGCACGATTAATATTATTATTTCCTCAGGTACCAATTGCCAGAGAACTATTACTTTAATGTTTCTTTAATGAATATATATCTTCTTTAGAGTTATTAGAGATGTAATCTGAGCTTTGGAGTGGTATAAAACTGCTTGCTGTCTTGGAATGGTGTTCCTTGCACGTGACCAAAGCATGTGACTTGGTACTAAAGCTAAAAATAAATGTTTGTTCCATGGTCATATGTACAGTCTGTAATTCATTGGAATTTGTTTTTTTCAAGAAGTACTTCAAATTAGTAACATAATCTTTGAAATGCGCATAGAATAATTGGGAATACAGGGATTTGAGTCCGTCAATGTTTTTATGTGAAAGTATATGTTACAGTCTTGTGTGCATAGATGTGTCAATGAATGATTGATTGTTTGAGCAGCTGCTAAAGTCAAAGTATTTGGATCCAGAGAGAGAGAAAAAAAAAAAAAGAGAATTTTTGTTTTAACTTCGAGGTTATAATATGTATGTATAATATTAGATAATAAGTTATAGTACATAAGTATAAATGAAGGAATTTATACCGGATATATATATCTTATTCTTAGACATTTCTTTAGTATAGAGATATTAGGATTTTTTATTAAGGGTTTATTCTGAAGAGTTACATTCTAGAATAAGGTTATAACGTTTTGATTTTCTTATATCTTTTGTGTTAGTCACTTCTTTTACTGATACACAGATTGGTAATCATTTTTTTCTTTTCAAATATGGAAGTGATATTTATAATATGGTCTTGAAGATACTACAACACAAATTTTAATTTAATTTAATCTAAACATATTAATTTTTATAATATCATATTTCATGATATTGAAAGGGAGAGGTTTGGTCTCAATCACACATTTTATATTTGATAAATATATGTGTTTACAGGATACTTTAATAATTAATATTTCAAGTACAAAGGAAGAATTGGGAATAAAAAAATATATTTGAAGTATATCATAATGCATTTATATACTAAGAGAAGTGTATTATTTGCAAGGTTACATGACTTAATTATTTTTTATTGGTTATTGATAGGTTTGGTAATTTTATAAGATACTGGTAATATTAAGGTTATCTGGTAACATTAAGGTTATGTATTATTAAAGACATAGGTGTTATATACATAGAAGGCCTTATTTTTATTTCAAGTTTTATTTTTATTCCGATTTTCATTTTTCTTTTTATTCCTATTTTTTATATTAGTTATTGTTTAATATTCACATTTTTAATTAAAATCTTAATTCTACAATTTTTATTTTTTCTTCAGATTTTAAATATCTCAATTGAGAAAACACTTCAATATTTAGTTCAGTAATATCTAATATAAGAATATTACTTTATTAAATATGAATCATATTAAAAGGGAAAAGTTCCATTTTTTGGAAGAAAAGATACTTTTTTCATCAATATATACAATTGTTTATTTCTTAGTAATACATTATTTTTATATTAATATGGATGAAATATTACTTATAGTTACACATTTCTTTATAGTAGGTTATTTAATAAATAATAGACAAATCAAATAAATTAAATTAGAGTAATAAAGATGGAAGATCGAGGTACATCTAGGTTTACCTTCCTATATTTACAAATAATATATATTATATTTTTAATCAATAATAATTTATAATGGGTATTATTGTGTTTTGATGGTATCATCCAGTCTTTTCTAAAAGGTTATTTGTTTTGGTTTATAATTTACAAATGATCTAACTAATAAGCCACATTGTTGCCTTTCATATTTATAATATGATACATGTTATAGGTACACATTATATTGTTTCATACTTTATATTATATTTTGGTTACATTCAACACATTGCCACCTATGGGTTTGGAAGGGTAATGCACCAATGACAAAAAAGGTCATTACAAGAAAATACTATTGTCTATACCATTATGCAGTATTTTATCATTCTGAATATCAATTATATTAATACTTCTACGATAATAATAATGACATGGTATTATAGTATTAGAGTTATGATACGCTGTGACATTTATTAGTGATAGTTATTGCCATATTTGGTATTTAGATTAGGGAATGAAGTCAATCAAGATTACAGAAGATAAAAAGACTTTATAATTATCCTAAAGCTAAAAGGGATTCTGCAAAAAGGTCCAAAAGGTAACGTCTCAAATAAGACTGTGAAACATACAAAATACACTTACTGTGCTTGCATCTCAGAAACACAATAGTCCTATGATTCCAGGATGGACAATGACACATGGTCTGAGCATTAAGACCTCCCTAAAGTTACTAAGAAGAGCAAGGACGTGTTAAAGTTAACCCCTGTCGTGCTGACCAAGAACGTCTTAACATCTGTTCCTGGGTTATTTGACAACAGGCAGCATGAAAGGTGACTAGTGTAAATCACACTGCACAGACATCAAAGACTTTTTGCTATTATTCTTTTACACTCTTGAACTGTGGTTTATCAACATTGGCTATGGACTTTGCAATAAAAAATAAAGTTTATGGACTGTGATCTAACAATGATAAACACAATATGGGACTGTATGAATTGGTAACCATTCATTTTTATCAAAGGATTTATTTCTAAGAGACTGTGTTTATGCCGGATTACATCGGAGATAAGAAGACATCAACTCAGAGGACATCATATGGTGACCGGATTTGGTTTTTGCATTTCTTTTTAGGTCTAGCGAAGTATAGTTATATACATTTTTATATGATTGATCAGTCACAGCCTGTCATAACATGAATCCACATTATTATATTATTGAACTTACATGAATAATGCAAATTAATTATTCTTCATCATTATTATTGATATTAATCCGTTATTGACAAATAAGGAAAGAAGATTTGTTATTTTAATGATGTATTAATTAATTTTCGGGGTTGCTCCACCCACTTCAAGGGGGAATTGTAAAATGATTAAAATTAATACATCTAGTTATCAAATATTTCATAATAAGACATATACGTTCATAGTTCTGTTTATGTTGGAGGGCATAGGTTATTAATAAAGTTTATAAGGGTAAATATGCCCATATTGAATATACTTGAGTGCTGAGCATGGAGGGATATATTTAAATCCTTCCCGAAGCTTTCCGAAGTTTCCAGAAGGTTACGTAATATGGAACTATATTCAACTGTGTTACACTAGAATGCCCTATATGGTTTGAACAGCTGGTATATAATGCACGATGGAGGGGGCTACTGTTCGCTCTCCACACTGCCTGCTGTGAGAAGACTCCAGTGCTGCAAGATATGACACGCTGAGATGACATCCCCTGCATTGCCGTTCAGGAGCCAAAGAGAGATGGGTAAAGACTTCCCATTGTTCAGTATGGACTAAATGAACTCTTTTTACATAAGCTATCAAAGTATATTATTTTTTTTCCTTTCTGTAACTGAACCCTGGCAACCATTTTTAAATAGATAAAATACATTTATTTTTTACATTTTTGAGGTCTTTTCATTCATGCGCCTTTACGTATTTGAAGAAAAATATATTTAAGAGTATATTTTTTAACAGCAGGCAGCTGCGGGGCTGGAGCGGGACACAGACTGCATGGTCACCCGACGGAGGTCACATGAAAGCGCTTCTGTGCGGCGTCCAGGGAGTGTGACGTCTGTGTTTACTCTGCTCCGCTTCCTCATCCTGTCATAATGACATCACTTCCCTGCAAAACGCAGGCAGTGATGAACATTACCGCAGGTAAATCGCGGCTATACCGAGGGTATACCGCACATCATTTGCTACCTGCGGTATACCCCCGGTATTTCGTGATTACATTACAGTGAATGGAGTGAAATACCGCAGGTACCTGCGGAGAAGAAGTGCCATGCACATTTTCTCAAGAAATTTTCTCAAGAAATTCTGCAGAAAGAATTTTCTTGAGAAAAAAACGCAGCGTGCGCACAGCTATTTTTTTCCCCATAGGTTTTGCTGGGAAATGTCTGCAGAAAGATTTCAAACATTTCTCAAGAAATTTCTGTAGCAAAACCACGGGTAAAAACGCAGTGTGCGCACAGGGCCTTAAATGGTTTATCATAAGACCAAAGATTTTGGTTGGGTACTGGAACATAAGAGTCAAATGTCCTATTTTTGGAGATTGTTGATTTTGTATTAAAGTAACTTAGCAAAGCGGTGGTACATTTACCTCACTTAATCTTTTATATTTGGCTGCTATAATGAGGCATCTGTGATGTCCCTGATCTTATCAGGGTGTCACAGGGAACTGCACCCCTTTTCTTTATGGTGCAGAACTCACCCTCCATGGTTCTGGGATCCTAACTATTGGTATTGCTTCCATCAGCATTCAAATCCTAACCACACCTCACACCACACCCTGTCAGGCACGCCAGTGGGTGGTCTAGCTGGAAAAGGGCCACCCATCTAGGGGTCAGGCAGACTGGTGGGAGGGACATAGTCAGTTGAGTAGTAGCCCTCAGAGAGTGAGGAGCTGGGGGAGTTGTAGCTCCCTGAGAGATGTTGTTCGGGTTGCAGACGGTGGTCTGGGACCGGAGGAGTCGGAAACCCGGTCGCAGGTTATTGGAGAAGGGTGCCCAGACTTAGTTTTGGAGAATGGTCGGCACCGGAATATCTAGTAACCAGACCGATACCGAGCACGGCAGGGTACTGGACCCTAGATCAGGGAGTAGCTTTGTGCAACCTGATAATTAACCTGTGGATGATAATCTATTTATGAACTTACCCCAAGAGCTCAGAGATCGAAGCCACCAACACAACGAGGGGGATAGGGTTTTCCAGCTTATGCGGCCCACTGAAATCCCAAGTGTCAGCCATCTAGAGCACAGCTCCTCTATTTAACCATAGGGAGCGGGACCCCAACAGCTTCAGGCCGAGGGGTCGCTCAGAAACGTCTAAACACTAATGCATGGAGGCAGGCTCCAGACAGCCAGCAATACCAATGGGGACGGATTCCCAGACAAGCTCCCCAGAGTGGCAGCGGCACCCAGAGACTTGGTTTACTCCTGTGTCAGAGTCTGCTTAATGGTCGCACCAACATCCACACGGTCTGAGTGAGTACGCTGCTCTCCCCTGAGTCTGCCTGCCTGTCCTGCACCACGCTTCCCTACACCTCCACCATCCAGAGTCCCGGGGCCTCCCCTACCCGTGGAGGGAATGTCATTTGGCTGCCCCACTCCATCTTCCCTGGCTACTCCCATCGGCAGCAGCGGTACTCCCCTTACCGCGAACCATGGGTGGTGTCACGAACACTAATCCCCTGTAAATAACCCCCTTTAATTTTCGAGTGGCTGCAAGCCCCTGGGTCCGGAGACCCTAGAGCCACAGCAACCCCGGATCCGAGCAGACCGACTGCTGCAGGGGCGGTGCACCTGCATACATTGTCCATAACAGGTGCAATGGATGGAACTGGGAAGAAAATATTATACTGTAGTAGATTTCCTATACACAGAAACTTTAAGTGTTAAGACTGCCTTAGCCGATAATTGTAAGTCATGAAGAACATCTTTTGATAACAGAGATTATTCTGCACTATAATTCTCAACCCACAATCCTTGCTGAAGAATTTGTCCTGAAATGCTTTCCCATATTGAGCAGAAAATAGTGTAGCTTCAATACTGAATGTCACTAAATCTACATAAAATATTCAAAAACTTTCAAAACATTCTGTCTGATCTGTACGTCTCCAGAAACATAGTTGGTTTTACTGATATCTTACTTGGGTTTAATGAGTCAAACATTGAACATCAAACATTCTCCTAGGGCCTTGACTGGTATGGGACAGAACCCTAATATCCCCAATATACATAAGATGGCTGTTGGCCGACCGACTCTTTTGCCGCCTCTCTCATACACAGGAATGCTTGTTTGAACAAGCACTGCTATGTTCTCCGGGAGAGAAAAAGAACTGTCATGTTGACATTTGACTGTCGGCGGAACCCATTGATATTAGCAGGTTCAGCCAACACTAGTCATATATGTATGAAGGGGGCCTCCTTAGCACGATTGATTAGTGAAGGGGCTGACCTTCCAGACTTACGATAATTAGCAAAGGAAATCTATAAAGAATGGGGTGAGCTGCAGTACTAAGATCATCCATGGCATTAGCTTTTACCAATCCCTCAGCCAGGGATGTCAACCGTCCAAAAATATGTGGAAGTCCTAATGCATATCATATGTCAACATGCCAGTTATCGCTACTTGCTGCAAACTGAGAGGGATCAGACCCTTGAATTAAGAGACCTAGGTTTATCACTTCAGTAGATCGTAATAAGCGTAGGCCAAGATATCAGCATCTTTCATTGTTGCGTGTCACAATGATTGGAAGAACAACAATGAACTGGAATGAGTACAAGAGGTGCACAAAGACGGACCTCTACACAGAAGAATCATCAGTTTAGAAGAATGGCATGTAGTTATCCATTCTGTACTGGAAGGGATATGATGTCACGTAGCAAGTCTAAAGAATCAAACAGCGTCTACATAAACCATCAGAAGGCGTTTGCATGACTTTGGGCTACAAGCCAGACGTCCAGCTACAGATGTTCCTTTGATCTCACGTCATCGCTCTCAAAGGCTATTATAGTGCAGAGATAAACAGCAATGGAGGCTGGAATGGAGGTCTGTCCTCCAACGATAAGTCCCACTTTTGAGTTGGACACAATATTACTTGGAGACTGATCTGGAGGCCACGTGGGCAACAGCATGAAGAAGTATTCATGAGGGAACATCGCATTGGTCCTACCCTCAGGATTATGCTGTTGGGTGGCATAATGCTTGGAAGCTGGACATGCAGAAATCTACCAGTGAAGGATTTTTCTTGGCATTGCCCACATGATCTCCAGACCAATCTCTGGCTATCATTGCATCCAACACTTCTCAATGAAGAGAATAGACCTTAATTCTGGCTTCCATAGCAGTCTTGTTCTGCACCATAATAGTTTTTGAGAGTGGTGGCATCAGGTCTTTGAGGAGGCTATCACGGTGAAGGTCACATTGGTCCTACTCCTTGGATTGTGGTGTGTGGTGCATAATGTAATACCTGGACGCCTTTAGTCTTTATGCCAGGTACACTAAGACCTATCAGCGTTGTATGTCAAAGTCAGGAGTAGAACTTACAGAGAAAAACCATAATTGAAAGACTGACAGTGGAACTGGGCTGCCCTAATATATTGCTTTCCAGCAGTACTGGAGCTAAGGCTATTGCAGCAGAAAATGAGCCGAAACTCTCCAAATCCTCCTCCAAATCTTAAAAACTGTGAGTTTCCACTAGTTTCTGCTCCAAAAACTCAGCAAAACTCTATAAGCACATAGCCCTAGGCTATGTGCACACTGCATCTTTTACTATATATTGTTAATTATAGGGAATATGAAGAAAGAACATGTCGCTTTGTTTAACTTTTATTTTTTTTTAATGAGTTTTTTGAGGAGGAACTGAGCAAAAACTGAGTGGAAACTCCAAATCCTCCTAAAACACCCTCAAAAAGTCCTCAAAACCTCATATGTTTTGCTCAATGGCAACGTGCACACAATATCTTTTTCAGGCGGATTCAGCAATTGAAGTAATGTTCATTCTTCGGATGTTTTCTGCTCGGAGGATGCTCAGTACTTTACTACAATACTAGTCAATGGGAAAGCCCAAAGACGCCCGGAAGAGGAGCAGACACTTTTTGTAGCATATTGCCTTTGCTTTTGCTTTAAAAAAACTACTAGCAGTTTCTTCGTTATTTAACGGAGTAAAGAAAACAACTCAAAAATGTCACAAAAACCATGAAAAAACTCTCCAAAACGCTAAAGAAAACAAGTAAAAATTGTCACAAGAACCATGAAAAAACTCTCCAAAACGCTTAGGAAACCTTACAAAAGTCACTTCAGGAAAAAAAATCCCTCCAGTTTCCTAAAACATCCTCTGTTTGAAAAACTTGCGGGGTTCGCAAAAGTTTAAAAAACGTCATGGGCACATAAGGACTGAGTGGAAACGCAAAGTTTTTGAGGAGTTTTGATATTTGGAGGATAATTTGGAAAACTTCACATGCACATAGCTCAAAGGTAAAGTGGAATATAAAAGACACAGTTCGCCGACAACTTCCTTCCGAATTTACCTTTACGTTTCAAAGTGAGTTTTCTGTAGAATGGAAAAAAAAAAGTTTGCGGCAAGAAATGCCTGCTAGAACTTTCATAAATCAGTAGTACATGTGAAGTAAGAAACTCTATTATATAACTTATAGAGAAATCCACTTCTTTCTCCTTTAGGACTGATTGTTCATTCTCAAAAATTCTGAAATCATGAATAAAATCTGTCTTTAGTGAATACAGGTTTTCCCATCAGGGCCGCCATCAGGGCATTACTAGTGGAACTCCTGTAGCGGGCCCGGTGAGCAGGAGGCAGGAGGGGGGCCCGGAGACGCTGATAGGCCCCTCTCCTTTCCTTCCTCTGCTCCCTGGGCCCCAGCGCAGGGTGCGTTGACAGTACACTTCGCAGGGCGGGCTGGTCGTGCAGTGAGCAGGAGGCGGGGCCTGGACACGCTGACAGCCCGGGCCCCTCCCCTTTCATTTCTCTGCTCCCCGGGCCCCATGGGCAGGGGGTGGGGATGTTGCACTGACAGCACCTGCAGTCGCACAGGGGCCCCAAGTGGGAGCGGGCCCCTAGAGCCTGAAAACGTACTGGTACTTAAGGACCTATGACGTACCCAGTACGTCATGGCGAGATCGTGGCCCCGGTGGCTGTGATCGCTGCAGATATCTTAGATTCGGGGAGGAGGGGCCCTCTGCCTGACCTCAGGAGGGGTGGTGTCTCCTCCCCGGACCTAAGGAGGCTGTGATTGGCTGACGAATGCCACTCAGCCAATCACAGCCACTGTAATGTTCCAGCCATTGAAAATGGCTGAAACATTAAAATCCAGCCCTGATCACTGCTACTGTAGCACCGATCATTGGCTGGAGCTGGGTGACCTCAGTTTCACCCGCCCCCAGCTCTGATTGGAGAGATCGGCCTTGTGACCGATCTCTCCAATCACTGTGGATCTGGGGCCGGTGACCACTCCTCTCAGCTTCACTCTAGCGTCAGTGGTAGGTGAGGGGAGCGATCGGTAAGTTTAAAGACACTGTCTCCTTTCAGCCGCCGCCACTGCCCCAGCCCCCACCCTACAGCTGCCGGCTGCAGCAGTCACTGCCCCCGATCCACCAGCACTGAACCCATCTGCTGCGTCCCCTCCATCTGCCACCCCCTCCCCCATCAGCCGCTGCCCCCCTCCTTCATCTGCTGCCCATCTCTCACCTCTCACCTCCCTGCTGTGATCTCCCCACCTTCTGTGACCCCACCCCACCTTCTGTGACCCCCCACCTGCTGTGAATCTCCCCACCTGCTGTGAGACCCCCCACCTGCTGTGAGACCCCCCACCTGCTGTGAGACACCCCCCACCTGCTGTGAGACCCCCCACCTGCTGTGTGACCCCCCCACCTGCTGTGTGCCCCCCCCTGCTGTGAGACCCCCTTACCTGCTGTGAGACCCTCCACCTGCTGTGAGACCCCCCACCTGCTGTGAGACCCCCCCACCTGCTGTGAGACCCCCCCACCTGCTGTGAGACCCCCCCTCTGTCCATCCTTCCCTCTGTCCATCCGTCTCTCATCTATCTGTAGCACCCACGGGGCAGGGGTTAAATGTTACTCGTCGCCGGGCCAGTGATGTCGGGTCAGGGGGATGTCACAGGTGGCCCTGCCTGGCTTCGTGGCCTCGAGGTGTACAATAAAAGGGGATTTGGATGATGGTGGGGAATGATGAGGATGATAGTCTTGTGACGCTACCTGTGGTACGCGGCCAGGGATTAGCTGTCGCTGCTGTCCTCCGGGGCGGATGGTGTTGCAGCAAGGATGGTTCTGCTCTCCACAGGTGGAGCGCGGCCCCGGGGAGGATGAGGAGGAGAGTAGTGGCCGTTGGTGGCGAAGCGCGAGGCGACGGCAATCAAAAGGCTGAATCAGCTGCTGTGGTTCCAGCCGTGATGGGCCCCAGCCGATCCCGGATCCGTTGGAGGTTAGAACCGGTACGGTGGTCGATTGGCCCTTCCTTGTTGTGCCTTTAAAGATGGATCCCCGTGGCCTGAAGCTGCTTGGGGACCCCGGTTCGTGTAGTGTTAGCTCCTGTCCCGTCTGTAGGTGACGCTGGGCCGCTGTGGGGCTTGACTGTAATCACGACTCTGGACCCTATGTGGCACTGTGCTCCGGGATCTCGTGGTGGTCAGAGGGACATGCAAATCCCCCTGTCCTGCAGATTCTGGTGATACAAGGTGAAGTCTGTTCCACCCTAATGCTCTGCACCCTGAACCGCACCGGTCCCACTCCTGTTCTCTCCTGCTGGAGAACACACTAACTGTTGTGTAAGTGCCTAACTCCCCCCGGTGGCTGTTCCTCCCCCGGTTCCCTGTCACTAGTGGGTGGCCGCCCCCCATGTTTGGTGACTAGCTTAAGACCCGATCCTAGCCTGGTCCCCAATGGGGAGGGCAACCTGGTTGTGTATATGAGTTTGTGTTGTGGAACTGGTACCGACCTCCTCTGGATCTAGGATGAGTACTGCACCTTAAGTGAGGTGCAGTACCATGTGGTGACTGAAGCCACAGGGGCGCCACATATCCATCTATCTATCTATCTAGCCATCTATCTATCTAGCCATCTATCTATGATTCTATCTATCTATCTGCTGAAAGAGCCTTAAAGGGAATCTGTCAGCAGGTTTTTGCTCCCCCATCTGAGAGCAGCATAAAGTAGAAACAGATATCCTGATTCCAGCGATGTGTCACTTGCTGGGCTGTTTGCTTTCATTGTGATAAAATCCATGTTTTCTCTGCTGAGGATTTAGCAGTTATAGAGAGCTCATGAATATGTTGGACTACCTGCAGCATGACAAGTAGCCCTGTAATGATAATCTCCTGCTGATTAACCAGTGATGTTATCAAAACTATACTAAGCAACCCAATAAGTGACAATCGCTGGAATCAGGATCTCTTCCCCTATGTTATGCTGCGCTCAGATTAGGTGTTAAAAACCTGGTGACAGATTCCCTTTGAAGGGGTTGTTAGGTCTAAATCCACAAGTCAGCATTATCACAATTTGGTTTCAATTAGTTTAAAAACTGTATGTGACACATTCCCTTAAAGAAAAAAAAATAGATATATACCAAAGACGTTAGATTTAAAAAAAAAAAGTTAGAGTAAAGTAGGGCCCGGCCAAAAGAGTCCACCTTGTCGTGGTGGCAGGCTTAAAAAAATCTTTTGGCCAAAACAAAATCTGATGGCTGCGTGTGTGATACGGTGTTCAGTGTGAAGGGTTAATGTGTGATTGGTGAGGCTGTAGTGCAGAAGTGAAGTTTTCCAAGAGTGGCAGTGGGACTGTGGAAGATTCGTGGGGTGGAGGCGGAGCTGGGGTGGAGGCGGAGCTTCAAGGGGGCCGCAAACTTTTGCCAGTATGGGGCCCTGAAATTCCTTGTGGCAGCCCTGTTTCCCATTACTGAAATTGGAGATGACAGTTGGTGCTCAACATTCTATGGAGAAGTGTAATTTTCATTTTGTGAGAATTTGTAGCAGAATATCTGTATCTGACTCCAGTGCCTAGGTAGATTTTACAGATATTAACCTAACAAATAAGTAATAATAATTAATAGAAAAAAACAGCACGGGGTCCCCTTCATTGTTGATAACCAGCAAATGTAAAGCAGTCAACTGGGCGCTGGTATTATCAGGCTGGGAAGTTCCTTTGTTATTGGCCCCTTCTCAGCCTAAAAATATCAGCCCCCAGCTGCCCCATTGTGGCACATCACATTAAATGCTCCATTTCTGTCACTTTACCTGACTTTTCCCAAGTGCCCTGGTGTGGTGGCAATTGGAGTAATCTTTTATAGTATTGAGGTCAGCTGTTTAATGTCAGCTGGTATCAACCATTAGTGTTAGTAATGGAGAGTTGTATATCAAACACCCCCATTCCTAACCCAGTCACCCCCAACAAAATACACACACACAAAACATTCCCTCGTTTACAATTTTTGTGTCAGTATGTGAGGTTTATTTTTTGGATTATTGTGTTAGTAATGGGGGAGTCTGATAGACATGTGACGCCCTGGACAAGCTAGGGGTCACAGGTAATGACATCACCACACCCTACACCCCGGTTAGGCACACCTAAGCTAGACCTGAAATCCTTGTTGCCTTCCTCCAGGGGCTGATGTCCACACCAGGGGGTGGAGCCAGGCGGTTGGTCTCCGCCCACCAAGGAGTTCACAGTCCTGGAGGCGGGAAAACCAGGCAGATTAGGTTTGGAGTTTGAAGTAGAAGGAGGGAAAGTAGTGAAAGAGAAAAAGTGACAGTTTGAAAGCCTGAAGTTGGTCCGGGTGTGTGCCCCGGACCGAGACAGCAAGGTTAGCAGACGGCGGTGACCGTCTGCAGGAGTGGCCTATCGGAGTTGCCGTGAGGACCGTGGACGGGTGGTGACCCGGCGGTACCAGACCGGTACACAAGGAGAAGCCAGCACCATTGGCAGGGGCCTTTCGGATCCCGGCAAGGCTAGGAGTCGCCGTAAATTTGCCAAATCCGTCAGTGAAGGGGACCTCCGGGTTTCCAAACAACTAAGTTCAGATTGAAGGCAACAGTCCAACCGTATGAGAGAGACACCGCCACCGCCAAGGCACCAGTTTCTCAGGGCCAGCGCCTGCGGGCAAAGAGGGGCTCCTCCGGCCCATATCCAAGTCGGGGAGCGGGTTACCGGTGGGAACCCATCGCTACCAACATTACACAAGGTGCAGGGAAAGAGACAGTCACCGTTAACTACCGGGGAAAAGCAACAGCAGCCGTCCGTGGGAACCGTCTTTCCAGCCGTGTGTTTTACCGAGAACTGTGTCACTGTCTCAGGCTGAGTGAGTACCACCGTGCCGTGAGGCACAGCGCTGCCCCCCCGCGACCCTGCACCTCACCAGGCCCCGCACCTGGCCTGCCATCCCTCATCCTCCACCCCATCACTGGGCCCCGGGACAACCAACCCCTACCCACGGAGGGGAGAACTAACAACTCTGCTGCTCCCTGTCACCGCTCCCGGGATCCCCATACAGAGCAGCGGTGGTGTTACCAAAAATCACCACAACCGTGGGTGGCGTCACGGACAATAAATCCCCAAAACAAAACCCCTTTTCATTCACGGGCCGCAGCAGCAGCGGCAGCCGGACCCGAGCAGTGGGAGAGCGCAGCGTCCCCTCCTTCGCCCGCGACAACTTGGCGTCACGAACAGGATCTTACCGCTCTGCCGTTGGGTAGAGGTGCGCATTGTTACCGCCGGAGGTGTCCGGCCAGAAAATTTCAGAAGCCGCCATCTTTGGCGCGAAAAGTTCCCGCTCGAGCGTCTCCTCGAGTAGTGGAGGGGCGAAGGCCAAAATCCCGCCCCGATAGAGGAGGAGCCGAAAAGAGGCTAAGGGGGACGAAATGGCGACTGATCGCATGTAGCCGCGGCTATAAAAGCGGGGACACCAGGACTCTGCAGCCATCTTGTTCCTGGGAGAGGCTGCCAGTAACATGTGGATGCCCTCCCGAAGCACCGTAGCCCCCGCGCCTGGAACCGCGGCGTGGGTGGAGATCCGGACCGCGCAGCTCTACCAGAGGCTGCAGGTCAAAATGCAGCTCCTCATGGAGGAGTGGGAGACCGACATGGCGGAGGTCATAGCGGCCGTGCGGAGACGCGAGGAGGAAGCTGCGGAAGGGAGGGTGAGTGACCCACGCCCCGATGCCCTTGAAGGGCCGGTCATCCCGGCTGCGGGACCCGGTCTAAACCCTCTAACCCTGCTGCCTCCCTCGCCACCCGTCCCGGAAGCCGTGACCCCGCCACTAGGCCCGCTACCACCGCAACCGGTAGCGATACCCAGCATGCCCGCCCCGGCGGGCCGACCTGTAGCCGGAGCCCGTAGCCAACCGGAGGTGCTGCCGTGGAAAGCCCCGAAGCCTGAACCGGAGGCGTCCCCCGAGAAGTTCCCCGAGCCAGAGCCAATAGCCTGCTCCGTGCCGAAGGCCCAGAAGAGGAAAGCCCCTGTGCCCATTCCCCACACCTCGGCTGAGGTTGCGCCGGGTTGCCGCTGTAAGGTGGCGTCCAAGGCCAAGTCACCGCGGGACCTGCCGCCCAGATCACCAGTAGTAGGCAGTGTCCAAAAGGTCTCGCGGGGCCTGACCCGTGCGCCGGAGCTCGCAGCAGCGCCATACTGGGACAGGGAGCCGGTACCGTTGGGCCTGGAAATCGAGGAGAGGGAAAGAAGGAAGGCGGAGATGGTGGCCCGTACGATACGGGAGAAGGAGAGCCTGAGACAAGCGACCTTCCGTGTACGGGGCCCTCTGTATGAGGGGCAGGTGAGGCGGTTTAATGTCCGCCGGGGCTATGGATTCATCTATGAACCGGGCCTGGAGGCCAAAGTATTTATAGCCTGGCGGGATGTTAATGCTCACCTTCCAGAAGAGCACCCCGGTCGTAACCTGATGCCGGGCGACTTGGTTCAGTACACCCGGCACTGTGGGGAGAGGGGGTGGTTTGCGCTGGATGCAAAGTTAAGGGGCAGCCAGGAGGCCCGTGTGAGCACTCAGGTGATGTCGAGGACTCTGAGTGATGGCAGTGGGGCACCGTTGTCACCGTCCCCGTTGGGACCACCAGTGTGTGTTTAAAGTTTTAAAGTTGGAAGTTATGAGAAAATGATAAGTGATCAACTGAGGAAGTCATCTGATTGAACCGTGATTGGACCGGCCGTTACCGGCACCGTTGTCCCCGTGGGGACCGATTGAAAAGTTGCGTAAGGGACTCCTTACGGACAAGCCCGTGAACTTGCAGGGCAACCACAAACTTGTGGAATGTAAATAAAAATGTTTTTGTTGCAGCTTACCGTTACCGCCTCCGGAGAGGCAGGTTGGAGGGAGGGCCTGCAGTGGAGCAGGCTGGGGCCCAGCCACCACCGGAACCGGTGGCTACCCTCTGGGGGTCCAGGGGCTTCCCGTGGACGTGGGTCCCCTGGAAAGGACAGATCCCACTCGGGTAACTTGGTGCTGGACTGGGGTCAAGGGGTGCTGCCTGTTTCTTAGGGGCAGCATCAGGGCCAGGTTGCTTGGGTGGGAGAGAGCGGAAGCCGTAACCGTTTGAAACTGTTACCGTAACGTTTAAGAAAAGTGCCTCCTGTTGTGGGATGATGTTCTTCTACTTGTATTGTTTTCTTATCTTTTTCAGAAAAATAAAACCGGTGTTGGACGGGCAGCCCGCTGACGGTCTGCATTTTGCTAAGGGGGAATGTGACGCCCTGGACAAGCCAGGGGTCACAGGTAATGACATCACCACACCCTACACCCCGGTTAGGCACACCTAAGCTAGACCTGAAATCCTTGTTGCCTTCCTCCAGGGGCTGATGTCCACACCAGGGGGTGGAGCCAGGCGGTTGGTCTCCGCCCACCAAGGAGTTCACAGTCCTGGAGGCGGGAAAACCAGGCAGATTAGGTTTGGAGTTTGAAGTAGAAGGAGGGAAAGTAGTGAAAGAGAAAAAGTGACAGTTTGAAAGCCTGAAGTTGGTCCGGGTGTGTGCCCCGGACCGAGACAGCAAGGTTAGCAGACGGCGGTGACCGTCTGCAGGAGTGGCCTATCGGAGTTGCCGTGAGGACCGTGGACGGGTGGTGACCTGGCGGTACCGGACCGGTACACAAGGAGAAGCCAGCACCATTGGCAGGGGCCTTTCGGATCCCGGCAAGGCTAGGAGTTGCCGTAAATTTGCCAAATCCATCAGTGAAGGGGACCTCCGGGTTTCCAAACAACTAAGTCCCGATTGAAGGCAACAGTCCAACCGTATGAGAGAGACACCGCCACCGCCAAGGCACCAGTTTCTCAGGGCCAGATTTTGGTTGGGTACTGGAACATAAGAGTCAAATGTCCTATTTTTGGAGATTGTTAATTTTGTATTAAAGTAACTTAGCAAAGCGGTGGTACATTTACCTCACTTAATCTTTTATATTTGGCTGCTATAATGAGGCATGTGTGATGTCCCTGATCTTATCAGGGTGTCACAGGGAACTGCACCCCTTTTCTTTATGGTGCAGAACTCACCCTCCATGGTTCTGGGATCCTAACTATTGGTATTGCTTCCATCAGCATTCAAATCCTAACCACACCTCACACCACACCCTGTCAGGCACGCCAGTGGGTGGTCTACCTGGAAAAGGGCCACCCATCTAGGGGTCAGGCAGACTGGTGGGGGGGGATAATAGTCAGTTGAGTAGTAGCCCTCAGAGAGTGAGGAGCTGGGGGAGTTGTAGCTCCCTGAGAGACGTTGGTTGGGTCGCAGACGGTGGTCTGGGACCGGAGGAGTCTGAAACCCGGTCGCAGGGTATTGGAGAAGGGTGCCCAGACTTAGTTTTGGAGAATGGTCGGCACCGGAATATCTAGTAACCGGACCGATACCGAGCATGGCAGAGTACTGGACCCTAGATCAGGGAGTAGCTTTGTGCAACCTGATAATTAACCTGTGGATGATAATCTATTTATGAACTTTCCCCAAGAGCTCAGAGATCGAAGCCACCAACACAACGAGGGGGATAGGGTTTTCCAGCTTATGCGGCCCACTGAAATCCCAAGTGTCAGCCAGCTTCAGGCCGAGGGGTCACTCAGAAACGTCTAAACACTAGTGCATGGAGACAGGCTCCAGACAGCCAGCAATACCAATGGGGACGGATTCCCAGACAAGTTCCCCAGAGTGGCAGCGGCACCCAGAGACTTGGTTTACTCCTGTGTCAGAGTCTGCTTAATGGTCGCACCAACATCCACACGGTCTGAGTGAGTACGCTGCTCTCCCCTGAGTCTGCCTGCCTGGCCTGCACCACGCTTCCCTACACCTCCACCATCCAGAGTCCCGGGGCCTCCCCTACCCGTGGAGGGAATGTCATTTGGCTGCCCCACTCCATCTTCCCTGGCTACTCCCATCGGCAGCAGCGGTACTCCCCTTACCGCGAACCATGGGTGGTGTCACGAACACTAATCCCCTGTAAATAACCCCCTTTAATTTTCGAGTGGCTGCAAGCCCCCGGGTCCGGAGACCCTCGAGCCCCAGCAACCCCGGATCCGAGCAGTCCGACTGTTGCAGGGGCGGTACACCTGCATACATTGTCCATAACAGGTGCAATGGATGGAACTGGGAAGAAAATAATATACTGTAGTAGATTTCCTATACACAGAAACTTTAAGTGTTAAGACTGCCTTAGCCGATAATTGTAAGTCATAAAGAACATCTTTTGATAACAGAGATTATTCTGCACTATAATTCTCAACCCACAGTCCTTGCTGAAGGATTTGTCCTGAAAAGCTTTCTCATATTGAGCAAAAAATAGTGTAGCTTCAATACTGAATGTCACTAAATCTACATAAAATATTCAAAAACTTTCAAAACATTCTGTCTGATCTGTACGTCTCCAGAAACATAGTTGGTTTTACTGATATCTTACTTGGGTTTAATGAGTCAAACATTGAACATCAAACATTCTCCTAGGGCCTTGACTGGTATGGGACAGAACCCCAATACCCCCAATATACATAAGATGGGTGTTGGCCGACCGACTCTTCTGCCGCCTCTCTCATACACAGGAATGCTTGTTTGAACAAGCACTGCTATGTTCTCCAGGAGAGAAAAAGAACTGTCATGTCGACATTTGACTGTCGGCGGAACCCATTGATATTACCAGGTTCAGCCAACACTAGTCATATATGTATGAAGGGGGCCTCCTTAGCACGATTGATTAGTGGAGGGGCTGACCTTCCAGACTTACGATAATTAGCAAAGGAAATCTATAAAGAATGGGGTGAGCTGCAGTACTAAGATCATCCATGGCATTAGCTTTCACCAATCCCTCAGCCAGGGATGTCAACCGTCCAAAAATATGTGGAAGTCCTAATGCATATCATATGTCAACATGCCAGTTATCGCTACTTGCTGCAAACTGAGAGGGATCAGACCCTTGAATTAAGAGACCTAGGTTTATCACTTCAGTAGATCGTAATAAGCGTAGGCCAAGATATCAGCATCTTTCATTGTTGCGTGTCACAATGATTGGAAGAACAACAATGAACTGGAATGAGTACAAGAGGTGCACAAAGACGGACCTCTACACAGAAGAATCATCAGTTTAGAAGAATGGCATGTAGTTATCCATTCTGTACTGGAAGGGATATGATGTCATGTAGCAAGTCTAAAGAATCAAACAGCGTCTACATAAACCATCAGAAGGCGTTTGCATGACTTTGGGCTACAAGCCAGACGTCCAGCTACAGATGTTCCTTTGATCTCATGTCATCGCTCTCAAAGGCTATTATAGTGCAGAGCTAAACAGCAATGGAGGCTGGAATGGAGGTCTGTCCTCCAACGATAAGTCCCACTTTTGAGTTGGACACAATATTACTTGGAGACTGATCTGGAGACCACGTGGGCAACAGCATGAAGAAGTATTCATGAGGGAACATCGCATTGGTCCTACTCTCAGGATTATGCTGTTGGGTGGCATAATACTTGGAAGCTGGACATGCAGAAATCTACCAGTGAAGGATTTTTCTTGGCATTGCCCACATGATCTCCAGACCAATCTCTGGCTATCATTGCATCCAACACTTCTCAATGAAGAGAATAGACCTTAATTCTGGCCTCCATAGCAGTCTTGTTCTGCACCATAATAGTTTTTGAGAGTGGTGGCATCAGGTCTTTGAGGAGGCTATCACGGTGAAGGTCACATTGGTCCTACTCCTTGGATTGTGGTGTGTGGTGCATAATGTAATAGCTGGACGCCTTTAGTCTTTATGCCAGGCACACTAAGACCTATCAGTGTTGTATGTCAAAGTCAGGAGTAGAACTTACAGAGAAAAACCATAATTGAAAGACTGACAGTGGAACTGGGCTGCCCTAATATATTGCTTTCCAGCAGTACTGGAGCTAAGGCTATTGCAGCAGAAAATGAGCCGAAACTCTCCAAATCCTCCTCCAAATCTTAAAAACTGTGAGTTTCCACTAGTTTCTGCTCCAAAAACTCAGCAAATATCTCTATAAGCACATAGCCCTAGGCTATGTGCACACTGCATTTTTTACTATATATTGTTAATTATAGGGAACATGAAGAAAGAACATGTCGCTTTGTTTAACTTTTATTTTTTTTTAATGAGTTTTTTGAGGAGGAAAAGAGCAAAAACTGAGTGGAAACTCCAAATCCTCCTAAAACACCCTCAAAAAGTCCTCAAAACCTCATATGTTTTTCTCAATGGCAACGTGCACACAATATCTTTTTCAGGCGGATTCAGCAATTGAAGTAATGTTCATTCTTCGGATGTTTTCTGCTCGGAGGATGCTCAGTACTTTACTACAATACTAGTCAATGGAAAAGCCCAAAGACGCCCGGAAGAGGAGCAGACACTTTTTGTAGCATATTGCCTTTGCTTTTGCTTTAAAAAAACTACTAGCAGTTTCTTCGTTATTTAATGGAGTAAAGAAAACAACTCAAAAATGTCACAAAAACCATGAAAAAACTCTCCAAAACGCTAAAGAAAACAAGTAAAAATTGTCACAAGAACCATGAAAAAACTCTCCAAAACGCTTAGGAAACCTTAGAAAAGTCACTTCAGGAAAAAAAATCCCTCCAGTTTCCTAAAACATCCTCTGTTTGAAAAACTTGTGGGGTTCGCAAAAGTTTAAAAAACGTCATGGGCACATAAGGACTGAGCGGAAACGCAAAGTTTTTGAGGAGTTTTGATATTTGGAGGATAATTTGGAAAACTTCACATGCGCATAGCTCAAAGGTAAAGTGGCATATAAAAGACACAGTTGGCCGACAACTTCCTTCCGAATTTACCTTTATGTTTCAAAGTGAGTTTTCTGTAGAATGGAAAAAAAAAAGTTTGCGGCAAGAAATGCCTGCTAGAACTTTCATAAATCAATAGTACATGAGAAGTAAGAAACTCTATTATGTAACTTATAGAGAAATCCACTTCTTTCTCCTTTAGGACTGATCGTTCATTCTCAAAAATTCTGAAATCATGAATAAAATCTGTCTTTAGTGAATACAGGCTTTCCCATTACTGAAATTGGAGATGACAGTTGGTGCTCAACATTCTATGGAGAACTGTAATTTTCATTTTGGGAGAATTTGTAGCAGAATATCTGTATCTGACTCCAGTGCCTAGGTAGATTTTACAAATATTAACCTAACAAATAAGTAATAATATTAATAGAAAAAAACAGGACGGGGTCCCCTTCATTTTTGATAACCAGCAAATGTAAAGCAGTAAACTGGGGGCTGGTATTATCAGGCTGGGAAGTTCCTTTGTTATTGGCCCCTTCTCAGCCTAAAAATATGAGCCCCCAGCTGCCCCATTGTGGCACATCACATTAGATGCTCCATTTCTGGCACTTTACCTGACTTTTCCCAAGTGCCCTGGTGTGGTGGCAATTGGAGTAATCTTTTATGGTATTGAGGTCAGCTGTTTAATGTCAGCTGGCATCAACCATTAGTGTTAGTAATGGAGAGTTGTATATCAAACACCCCCATTACTAACCCAGTCACCTCCAACAAAAGACACACACACACAAAACATTCCCTCATTTACAATTTTTGTGTCAGTATGTGAGGTTTATTTTTTGGATTATTGTGTTAGTAATGGGGGAGTCTGATAGGCATCTTTCCATTACTAACCCCTGGGCTTAATGCCACCTAACACTACATAGCTGACATCAACCCTATAAACCTATATTGCTACTGCACCAGGGCAATTGAGAAAAGAAGGGCAAAGTGCCAGAATTGGCTAAACTAAAATGATGTTCCACTTCTGGGGCAGCTGGGGGCTGTTACTTTTATGCTGGGAGGGGCCAATAACTATGGACCTTCCCAGCCTGACAATACCAGTCCCCAGCTGTCTGCTTTACCTTTGCTGGTTATCAAAAATGAGGCCGACCCCATACCGTTTTTTAAATTAATTAATAGCTGTAAAATCTATCTATGTATCCATCATCTTTGCACATCTTTAACACATCAAAATCATTAATTTCTTGTATGCATCTAATTCTGGTCTGTGTCACATGGATGGCACACAGATGTCCGATGGATGTCATCTGTGTGCCATACATGTTTATCAAGGACCCATAGACTTCTATTGGCCCTTGTCATCTGAACTGATGCTAAAAAATGGACATGTTTCCATGTGGATCACAGGGTCACACAGTTCTTATGACAACACGGAGGTGTGAAAATCAGCACAGATTTTAATTAGTATGTGTGTGAAAGTGTCTTGAGTATGTGGGAAAACGGACACCCGACATACTGGAGACACTTGTGTGTAAAGGGGGCCTAAGTAATGGTCATAATTGTGTCTGAACCTGCCCGCCCCACCCCGCAGAAGATATTGTGATACTCTAATAAACCAATCTGCCTGGAATAAAAATGATCATATGTATAGACAATAAAGATATGTATGTGATCGACCTAAAATGACTGGCTGGTTTCTCTTTGAGGTTTTCTCTTGTGCTGCACCTCTCCTCTCGTCTGTACTTCATGGCAGACTATTCAGCAGTGAAAGGTAGCTGTGCATTTTCAATCTTTGTCAACAGAGCATTTTACCACTTAATGATATCGCCCACACTGACTTCCTTTGGTCCCCATGTTCTCTTTCGAGTAGTTTCAGGTCTCTTAGATAATATTTTTGAAAAGCTCAGTATAAAGGGTTGAAGCATTATAAATGCAAGATGATAGTAATACGGAGCACCTGTCCTATGACCACCCAAAGTGATAATTGCATAGGCAGAAACCTGCAGCTAGAATCCGGACAGCTGAACCCTTTGGCTCGCATTATACCTACCAGCTTGCCAATTTATCATGGAATTTCCGAGTAAAACGTTGCTGCAGCTTTCACAACATATTGCCAATTTACTGCTGTCTAACAAATGGTGACAGTAATGAGACATCACAATGATAGATGAAAAGGAAGAAACAAAACTCGCACTCCTTTGGGTATCATAGAGCAGAAGTCATCCAACTGGAGATGACATCTGATAGCACAACAAATGCTTCACTTCTTGTTTGGAAAATACCTTTTTCACGCAAGTAGTTTGGAAACACTCAGGATTGTCAGGCTGCCAGATTGAAGGGCTCGCGCCTTAGCTCAGAGACAATTATGATGTTCTCTATGATGGCCACTGCCCAACCCTAACCTGCATATAGACCCAAAGGTAGGAGAATAGAGATGGGAATTTGTGGATAGAGTCAGATTATGAACACATTGAGCCATACTTGGATGATGAGGGATCGTAGGCTATCCCTTACCTCAGGGATACTCCTGATGGTGGAGATACCCGAGTCCTGTGCCTGGCTATGGTGTTGACCATAACTAATCTGATTGCCCCCTCCCACTAGGGGAAGGAGGGGCAGAAGAGAGATGGTAACACAGATAACGTGTCATGATCTGTGTCAGCCTCAGACACCACTGAGCCATAACAAGTATCTCTCCTCAGGATTATGCCCATGGGAGGGGCTTATTCCTACTGTAGCACCCCTGAGGTAACAGGTGCCACAAAATGTAACCTGTGGAAACCCAAATCCCGAAATATCCGTGCCAGACAACACACCAGAACCCTTAGGCCACATACACAACAATGAATAAAAGAGACTAGTCCAGCTGAGTGCTAACAATGGTTTTAATTTGTGCAAATCAGACAGTGCACTGTTAGCACTCAGCTGGACTAGTCTCTTTTTCTTCATTGCTGTGCGGCCGGGGCAAGGCCGATGTCCGGGACTGAGGCACGGTGAGGTCAGGTGGTGGTGAGCTGGAGATTTTGAAGTCGGAGTGAGGGACTGTGGAGTATGGAACCAGGACTCCAGGAACCGTGGGTTACCTGTGGAAGTATAATACTCCAGGAACCGCGGGGCGCCTGGAACCAAGGCTCACAGGACTCAGCACAAGGCGAGGTGCAGACCCTAGGACAGCGGGACACTCTATGGTCAACTGCTAATTCTGCCAGGTGAGGGGATTTCCAGGGTCACTCACCACCCAAAGAGTCTGAAGCATCGGCAGCGAAGAGGGGACCGGGGACTGAACCCCTTAAATAGTCCAGGCTGCCTGCAATAGGACCAAGACTGAAAAGAAGGGACTCCCAAGACGCTCTAGGCCACGGGAGCCCATCAACAACAAGTGTGCACAGAGGACAGCCAACCCAGGTCACAACTGGTACGGAGAACAAGGGGAGCGGGAACACCTGGAATCCGCACCAGCGGGTCCAATACCAGCCTCCAGTAAAGGCAAGTGGAAACTGCAATACCGGTGTGGACTGTTTCCTTCTCGTCTCTGCACACATATACTGACTTTCCCTTGCCATTGCCCCCTTCACCAACCCCTGCCGGAGCCTAGTCCTGCTTGCGGTGGGCCCAAAACACCTAAGCTGCTAGGCCCCGGCAGGGGTTGGTGAAGCGGCGGCCCCAATAACCTGGCCGCACACCGCAAGTGGCGTAGTTGAGAACTCTTTTATTTTTATTCCCTTTTTATTTATTTTTTTACACCTTTTTATTTGGACCGATCCCCAGACCAGCTAAGAAAAACTTAAGCTGGCATAGAAGGAAAGATCTAACCAGCATATATAGGAGTGGAGCAGGTGTACTTGGCTCCCCCACAATATGTGATCAAAGGAGACTAACAAGCACACTAGATTAACTCTTGCTAGCCTGCCTATAAACTACCACTCTGCAAGCCAATGCCCGAATCTGCCTGTGTTGATCACAGACACCAGAGAAGTTATCGGGTGGAGTGTCAAAATCAGTAGTCTGAACAGATCCCGATGCCACTGTGACAGTAGACGAAGTTTGTAAATATCTCTATGTGACACACCACTGGAATAATAATGCCCCATGGTGTCCAAATGTACGTGGAGGGCCCAGAATTATGGATACATATATATGTATATAAATACTAGAAGGTGGCCCGATTCTACGCATCGGGTATTCTAGAATTTACGTATTGTGTAGTTCATGTATGATTTTTGTTATATATATATATAGATGTTGTTGTGTGTAGTTACCAAGTGTTTGTGTAGGGCGCTGTACATGTTCTGGGTGTTGTCTGGGTGTGGCGGGGGGTGAGAGCGGTGTTGTATGTGTGTTGCGTGTGTTGCGTTGTTTGTGGAGCGCTGTGTGTCTGTAGCGTTGTGTGTGTGTGTGTTGCGCGGTTTGTGTGGGTGTGGTGTGTTTTGGGGGGAGGTATGTTTTGTGCAATGTGTGTGTGTTGCGTGGTATGTGCGTATATTTATGTATGCCGCGGTGTTTGTGTGTTGGGTGTTGTGTGTGTGCAGCGTTGTCTGTGTGTGTGGGTGTCTGTGTAGGGCGGTGTTTGTGGTTCCCAGTGTGTGTGTGGTGTGTTGTGTGTGTGTGTGTGTTGGGGGGAGGTGTGCACCTCCCATCGTGCTCCATCCCCCATGCTGCGCAACCCCCATCCTGCTCCATCCGCCATGCTGCGCACTCCCAAACGTACTCCATCCGCCATGCTGCGCACTCCCAAACGTGCTCCATCCGCCATGCTGCGCACTCCCAGACGTGCTCCATCCACCATGCTGCGCACTCCCAAACGTGGTCCATCCGCCATGCTGCGCACTCCCAAACGTGCTCCATCCGCCATGCTGCGCACTCCCAAACGTGCTCCATCCGCCATGCTGCGCACTCCCAAACATGCTCCATCCGCCATGCTACGCACTGCCAAACGTGGTCCATCCGCCATGCTGTGCAGTCCCAAACGTGCTCCATCCGCCATGCTGCGCACTCCCAAACGTGCTCCATCCCCCATGCTGCGCACTCCCCATCGTGCTCCATCCCCCATGCTGCACCAGCATCAGCCTCTCTACCCGCAGCATCAGCCTCTCTACCCGCAGCATCAGCCTCTCTGCCCCCAGCATCAGCCTCTCTCCTCCCAGCATCAGCCTCTCTCCTCCCAGCATCAGCCTCTCTCCTCCCAGCATCAGCCTCTCTGTCCCCAGCATCAGCCTCTCTCCTCCCAGCCTCAGCCTCCCCCAGCATCAGCCTCTCTCCTCCCAGCCTCCCCCTCCCAGCCTCCCCCAGCATCAGTCTCCCCCAGCATCAGCCTCTCTCCTTCCAGCCTCCCCCAGCATCAGCCTCCCCCAGCATCAGCCTCTCTCCTCCCAGCCTCCCTCTTCTCAGCCTTCCCCAGCATCAGCCTCCACCTCCCAGCCTCCCTCAGCATCAGCCTCCCCCAGCATCAGCCTCTCTCCTTCCAGCCTCCCCCAGCATCAGCCTCCCCCAGCATCAGCCTCTCTCCTTCCAGCCTCCCCCAGCATCAGCCTCTCTCCTCCCAGGCTCCCTCCTCCCAGCCTCCCCCAGCATCAGCCTCCCCCAGCATCAGCCTACACCCTCCCAGCCTCCCCCAACATCAGCCTCCCCCTCCCAGGCTTCCCCAGGATCAGCCTCTCTACTCCCAGCCTCCTCCAGCACGCCGTGCTCCTCTGCCGACACTCACAGATCCGATCGCATACACTCACACACACACACACCCACCCGATCGCATACACTCACACCCACCCGATCGCATACACTCACACCCACCCGATCGCATACACTCACACACACCCGATCGCATACACTCACACACACCCGATCGCATACAGTCACACACACCCGATCGCATACACTCACACACACCCGATCGCATACACTCACACACACCCGATCGCATACACTCACACACACACGATCGCATACACTCACACACACCCGATCGCATACACTCACACACACACACATTGACGATATTGCACATACGCGCTCACTCACAACATCCGGAGATACCACATGCTTCTGGCCATGTGATCCTCCGGCAGGTCCTGGAAGCTTACTGCAGCACAGTATCGCGGACGAGAAGCAAGCGATATCTCCGGATGCTGTGAGTGTGTGGATGCGATCTGATGTGTATGTGAGGTGTGTGTGAGAGTGAGTGTGATCTGATGTGTGTGTGTGTGTGTGTCTGTTGTTATGTGTGTGCGTGTGGATGTTCCGCCGCTGCAGGACCTTGATGCGCTGGTAACTATGCTACCATGGTTACCAGCGCATCCCGCCCCCACTCGCACGGGAGCCCACACCAGCATACGGCGGCAAACCCCAGCAATGCGAGGGTTTGTGTCGGCTGGGTTGGCTGCATATGCTGGTGTGGGCTCCCGGGGGTACAGTAATCACCTGGGAGTCATGTCTCCGTGTCAGTTCGGGGGATGCGTGCGGGGGCGGGGCCAGAGCGAGCGTGCATTGCGTGAGGGGGGCGGGGCGTGGCCGAGTTGCCAATACGTGCAGGGTGCCGGGGCGAGAGGCCAATCCGTGTGGGGGGCGGAGCCTGTGCGAGCGGCCGGCCAATCCGTGTGGGGGGGGAGCCAGGGCGAGTGACCAATCCGTGCGGGGGGGCGGGGCCATGGCGAGGCCAGCGGCCAATCCGCTTTGTGTCACCGTAAGGACACAATTTTGGAGCAAGACAGACAGACAGACAGACAGATAGACAGACAGACAGACAGACAGACAGAATAAGGCAATTATATATATAGATATATCTGTCAGTAGTGTCCTTCCACCAAAGGCTGGGCAGAGGATTTGCCTTGAATAAAGGTCCAGTCAAATCAGATGGGCAATAACTCATCTGTTGAAAACAGGTTCAGCAGGGATGGGGGGAACAGTCTTGGTCAGTTGCCTTCATCCCCCCACACCTGAGACTGGACACACCCGTTTCTGTGGAAGTGGCACCCTTATCTCTTGGGCTCTGCACCAATGATATGTCCGCCCCTGGGTGGCTCTACACAACCTACAAGTCGCGGCGAGTTTCTAAGCTGTTACCAATAATAATGCCTAAATTGGAAGTCTTGTTCTTTTCCACCAAAATGGTTCTTAGCTGAGGATTGAAAGCGGCCCGATCAACCAAAGCCGCATGTTGCAGCAGTTGAATGGAAAACATACAACACCATTGTCACGTGAATATAAAAGATGATTGCTGCTGACAAAGAGGCTTTCTTAATGTGTTGGGACGACTAAAATTTAGAAAGGAATATGCATTAAAGAGGTTGTCTGGGATCAGAAAGCATGAGTGTTTCCTTTAAGAAAGCAGCATCACCCTTTACAATAGGTTGTGAGTGGCATTATGTCTTAACGCCACTTCAATGGGGCAACCATATTTTTCTAATCCTGGACAAGCACCTTAGGAAAAGGCTGTGCTGCTCAATGTCCCTCAATTAAAGAGGCTGGCCACTACTTTTCCATTGATGGCCTATCCTTAGGATAAGTCATCAATATCTAATCAGCAGGGGTCCGACACCCAACACCCCCACCGGTCAACTGTTCTCAGTGGAAGCAGCAGACAGTCGGAAATGCTCAGTTCCAGAGCTTCTCCATGAACTGATAGCGGCCACGGCCAGGTACTGCACATCCCCTCCCAATCAAATCAAGGAGGCAGATGTGAAGTACCGGGTCGCGGCCACTATCAGAAGATGGAGCAGCTCCAAAACTGAGTATTTCCGGCTGCCTGCTTCTGCTGCCAGCTCCAAGAACAGCTGATTGGCGGGAGTGCTGGGTGTCGGACCCCGGCTGATCAGACATTGATGACCTCTCCTAAGGATAGGCCATCAATGTAAAAGTAGTGGACAAACCTATTTAAGTGTGTGTGTGTTTTTTGTGCATGTGTTTTTGTGTGTTTTTTAGGTGTTTTTGTGTGTATGTGTGTGTACATGTGTGTTTTTTTTGTGTTTGTTTGTGTATATGTTTATTAAATGTAGTAAAATGAGTTTCTGTATGCTCAAGTAGTTGCATCTAGGTGATATATCTGTTCAATTTGTAATAATAGAAAACTTATTAAAGTAGTTGATATTATTTCACATATTTTCCTCCATTAAGACATTTGCTTCTTTTTTCAAATCAGTTATGTGACTATCTTAAAGGGAATCTGTCAGCAGGATTTCACCCTCCAAACTATTTATGCACACATGTAGCTTTTTCAAAGACAAGTCCAACAATACCTTTACATGGTCAGTCCGTTCCTCTGATATTGAGAAATCAGCTTTTGAATTTATATGAAAATAGCTATGATAGAACTGAAGCCTCTTTCACTCCAGCTCTATTCCTGGACTAGTGTCACTTCCTCCTCCTGAACTACCTTTTATTTGCCTGAAGTCACACAGCATAGAAGCTGTCAGTCAACAAGGAGGAGGTGGCTGTGGGTGGCGATTAGAGCTGGAGTGACAGAGGTTTTAGATCTACCATAGCTCTTCAGCCTCATTTGCATATCAATTAAAATGCTGATTTCTCAATAATAGAGGAACGGACTGGCCATATAAAGGTATTGCTGGACTTGTCTTTCAAAGAGCTACATGTGCATATAAATAGTTTTGGGGGTGAAATCCTGACGACAGATTCCCTTTTAATAATTTTTACAGTTGAAAACTTTTTATATACAATTGAAACTCCTGTTCAAAATGACAACAAGCCTGCAATAAAATGTTTCAGTTAATATGCAGGTTACCTTATCGATGTAGCTTTTCCCCAGATCCTTCACTTCCTTCATGTTAATTTGAGCCTTGACCTTATCTTTTCCCTTCTTGCCTTTCTTTTTCTTTCCGCAACACTTCTTACAGACGCAGAAACAGCAACATAGTAGCAGCAATCCAGCCACAATGAGTATAGTGGCCAGAGCCCATGGAGGAACTGGTGTAAGGAGAAAAGACGAAATAAAGCAATTTACTAATTTTTCATGAAATAAAAAGCTATGAAGAATGTGATGTGGATCAAAGATATGAAACTGGTCATTTTCTGATTTCTAGTTGACTGTAGAGTTGCAACGATTATAGACCTAATGTGATGATGTGCTAATACGTCTCATACACAAATGTGGATAACAGCGTGAAACTAGATCAATATTACATTTACACTTTCCTTTAGGTCAATCGTTGGCTTACTTTTTTGTTACCCACTTTAGAAAGAGTTCACATGCCTATACAATAATGTACTATCTCTTGGTAACATGGCCTACTATTTGTTTTTTCTTAGGAGACCATCAACAATCAACTGTACATGGATTTTATTTATGTCTCTATTTAGTACTTTGAGTACACAAGCGTGAAAGAACTAGCTAGTCAATCGTTGGCTTATTTTATTGTTACCCACTTTAGAAGAGTTCACATTTCTATAAAATAATGTATTATCTCTTGGTAACATGGCCCTACTATTTGTTTTACTTAGGAGACCATCAACTGTACATGGATTTTATATACAGTATGTCTCTATTTAGTACTTTGAGTGCACAAGGGTGAAAGAACTATCTAATAATTAATACGTTTTGAAGTGCTGTATAGTTTTTGTAAAACTCTTATTTGCTCAAAATTTTTGCTACTTTTGGAGGGGTTTTTTTTACAACAGTTCAACAGCTTGGATGCAAAATGGGTTTGGGAAAACATGACCTCTAAATTCAGTATAATTTATACCACAATGGTGGCTCAAATTATGACTGAAATGAACATAAGGTCCTGAGTGGAGCAGATATCCTTGCAAAAATGTACAGCAACTGAAAGATGCGCCAAATTTCTTGTACTGTGTCACGGGGTATGTACCGAAGGAACAGGGGCTCCTAGGCTGACCCTAAAGCAGGCTTTATACGCTGCGACATCGCTAGCCAATGCTACCGATGGCGAACAGCGTGATAGCACCCGCCCCTATCGTTATGCCGATATGTGAAGATCGCTGCCGTAGCGAACATTATCGCTACGGCAGCGTCACATGTACTTACCTGCTCGGCGACGTCGCTGTGACCGGCGAACCGCCTCCTTTCTAAGGGGGCGGTTCGCTCGGCGTCACAGCGACGTCACTAAGCGGCCGCCCAATCAAAGCGGAGGGGTGGAGATGAGCGTGACGTAAACATCCCGCCCACCTTCTTCCTTCCTCATTGCTGGCGTGTGGCAGGTAAGGAGAGGTTCCTCGTTCCTGCGGCGTCACACGTAGCGTTGTGTGCTGCTGCAGGGACGACGATCAACTTTGCCCAAGCGACAGCAGCGATAATTGGGAGAGGACCCCGATGTCAACGAGGAGCGATTTTGGACGTTTTTGCAACGATCCAAAATTGCTCCTAGGAGTCACAAACAACGAGATCATTACAGCGGCCGGATGTGCGTCACAAAATCCGTGACCCCAACGAGATCGCTGTAGCGATCTCGTAGCGTGTAAAGCCCGCTTAAGACTGGGGCACTTGCGATGTTCCTTATCTCAAAGGTAGGCTCAGTGGTAGCCAGGTTCGAACCCCCAGCATGACCCTGACTCCTGTCTGAGCCCTAATACTACTCCTCCCCACCCAGGAAGCTGGCCAGGGACCCAGTAATGAAAACCCCACAAATAAGCACAGACAAGGGTAAACAAAAACTTGTGTACACAGCACTCAAACACAAAGGAGGGACAGTATGTTAACTGGGGAGTAACGCAAAAGGGGTAGGAAATAAATGCACAACAGGAGAACTCACACACCATGTAGAACCTCAACTTGTAGATCACCATAAGACTGGATAACCACAGGAACCGAGACAGCAGAAACTATATCCGGCACTAAGATCCAGAGTCCAGAACCTTATAAAGACAGCTGAGGATGGTGATCAGCAGCCTGAGCTCCCAGCAGATGATCACAAGCCAGCAGGAATTAATTCCTACAGTACTGGAGAACAGTGAAGCCAGAACCAGCAGATGCCCATGACAGACAATGCATCTAACGGAACCCAGGATGTTTGTCAGATTCTGCAGTGTGAGCAGAGTCCGACACCGCCATGACACCCAGCGAGTGCAACGCCAAATGCCGCACAACATTCTGGTGCACCTTTCTCCAGCATATATTTCATCAAGACTTGTGTAGAAAAGAAAAAAAATTATTCAGCTCACCCGTATATGTATCCGCTCAGTTCAGGTGGGATGCAGGATGTCCACCGGACAGGCAGGTCCGTAGAGGCAATAGCAAGGAGAAAGGACGGGACTCAGCACCAATTCCAGGATAGCAAAAATATAAATCCAACGAAAAAATATAAAAGTGTAGAAACTTTATTCAATGATCAAAAATCCAAGAAAAACATCATCGGTTCCATGAAAACATCATGGCTTGACGCGTTTCGGACAGTTGGAATATAGATAAGTCCTTAATCATAAGCCTTATTGGTGCTGAGTCCCGTCCTTTCTCCTTGCTTGTGTAGAAAAGGTTTTGATTAATCAGGGGCCAATGTGTCTAATGAGCAACATTTCAATATCCCATGTTAACCTACTCAGTGCATGAATATCCACGACAACTCATCTCACTAACACATACATACCTTAGACAATCACATATTAGGTGCTATTGTGGGATTCACACTGATTATAGATAACCTAATTGAATTTGTTAGTGCTTCAAATGAGAGAGGATTTTCTCACAAATAACTTTATGAAGTGTCACCTTGCCCTCACCCCTTCATTTCCATCTTTTGATAGGGCTGTAACACTACTTCCGGGGCTGCTCAATGCCCTCATGCATATGCACTGCTTCCCCCACCCACCAACAGTCCCAGCATCTTTGATTGGTTGCAGTCAGACTGTGCCACCACCTTGTGTGACAGGGTATCTGACTGCTTGCAATTGCACACATTGTGTGTGTCCCTATAATGGTGTAAATATAAATAAATAAAAAAATTGGCACAGAGTACCCCCATATTATGATACCCAGCACAGATAAAGTATACAGCTACAGGCTGGAGCCCCCAGCTGTGAGCTTATCTTGGCTGTGTATCAAAATAAGAAGGATCACATGCAGCTTTTTTAAAATTATTTAACTAAATCTTTTTTCTTAAAAAACGGGGTGCCGTCCACCTTAATTTTGATACTCAGCGATGATAAAGCCCGACAACTGGGTACTGGTATTCTCAGGCTTGGGAGGTCAATGCTTATTGGGCCCCCCCAGTCTAAAATTGGCAGCCTGCAGACACCCAGAATTGTCGCAATCACTAGATGCAACAATCCCAGCACTTTACCCTGCTCATCCCAATTGCTCTGGCGCGGTGGTAATCGGGGTAAAAAGTGGTTACTGACAGCTCACAGCTGCCATTAAGCCCTATATTAGAAATGGGAGGTGTTTATGAGACCCCCCATCACTAATCTGTAAATGAAAAGAAATAAACACAAACCACTGAAAAAATGCCATTATTTTAAATAAAATAGTTTTGGTTTTCCCTGTCTGTCTTTGTCTGTGTTGCCATCACACTTCTGACCGTTCCTTGTCTGGGGAAGGAACAGTTTAGTGCTGGTCAGGACAACAGTATTTCATGGGACTCCAGCATCTGTACCATCAGGGTTAATCTGTAGGTTCTAGGTTTTCCCAGCGTGAGGGACAGTATAGGAGCCACCTGTCCCTCACTATCCTACAGTCACATTGTGTGTGTGGATATAGTATGTGTGGGAACTCTAATGAGCTTCACCAGGAGCAATATTTTTGTGTGGGTGCATATAAAAGACTGGGCAATGTTAGAGTATTGTTTTACTGTAAAGTAAAAATTGTCGCGGTGCCCTATGCACGCCACAGTGTGTGTCTTCCTTTGCTCCTGGCATGCGGTCACTTATATGTCACTTGTGTATGAGAACCTACACTGTGTGCAATATTATTAGACAATTTGTATTTTTTGATTATTAATTTTATTATTGAACAACTATAGAGCTGTCTGTCAATCTGAGAGGTTAATAAACCTGAAACCTGAATCGTTAAGAAATTAATACATAAAAAAAATTTCAGTGACGCCCGTCTTTTTAATAACAATTATAAGCTCCATCCATGGCGTCTGTCAATTTCTAAATCTGTTGACGATCAACTTTTTGGGCAACACCAACCACAGCCACCCTGAAACTGATCAGAGAGATGTCTTTTCTCCTTCACCATAAATCTCACGACTAAAGGGTGCTTTACACGCTGCGACATCGCTACTGATATATCGTCGGGGTCATGTCGTTAGTGACGCACCTCCGGCGCCGTTAGCGACATCGCAGCGTTTGACACCAATGAGCGACGATCAACGAGAACAAAACGTTAAAAATCGTTGCTCGTTGACACGTCGTTAATTTCCTTAATATCGTTGCTGCTGCAGGTACGATGTTGTTCGTCATTCCTGCGGCAGCACACATCGCTACGTGTGACACCGCAGGAACGACAAACATCTCCTTACCTGCCTCCACCGGCAATGAGGAAGGAAGAAGGTGGGTGGCATGTTCTGGCCGCTCATCTCCGCCCCTCCTCTGCTATTGGACGGCTGCCGTGTGACGTCACTGTGACACTGCACGTACCGCGTCCTTAGAAAGGAGGCGGATTGCCGGCCAGAGCGACGTCGCAGGGAAGGTAAGTGCGTTTGACGGGTGTAAGTGATGTTGTGCGCCACGGGCAGCGATTTGCCCGTGTTGCACAACAGACAGGGGCGGGTACGCTCGCTAGTGATATCGGTACCGATATCGCAGCGTGTAAAGTACCCTTTAGAAGGGACCATAAGTTCTCAGTAGGGTTTAGGTCCATGAGGAACGGGCCGGGTAATTATTCTTTCATTCTTTTATGGTTTTCTTGGTAGCTGCAAACTTTTTCCTATATTACTGCTTGAAGAAAGTGTCTTCTAAATACTGACAGTAGATATTCCAATTGATTTTATTCCATCTTCAAACGAAATAAAGGTCCAACTAGCTAATCTGCTCATCTGCTCCGTTAGGAGTCACTTTCATCTCATGAGTCCAGAAAACCTTTGAAAACGGTGTTCAGAAATTTTTTGGCCCAATCGTCACATTTCCACCTCTGTGTTCAGTGGTGGTCGGTTTCAGCTTCCTTACCTCTTCTGTGTCTCTGAGCACTGAACACCTTGTACTTCTGTGTCTTGCTCAGTGGTGGTCGGGTTTCATCTTTCATTACCTCAGCCGTGTCTCTAAGCAGTGAACACCTGTACTTCTGTGTCTTGCTCAGTGGTGGTCGGGTTTCATCTTTCATTACCTCAGCCGTGTCTCTAAGCAGTGAACACCTGTACTTCTGTGTCTTGCTCAGTGGTGGTCGGGTTTCATCTTTCATTACCTCAGCCGTGTCTCTGAGCACTGAACACCTTGTACGTCTGTGTCTTGTTCAGTGGTGGTCGGCTTTCATCTTTCATTACCTCAGCCGTGTCTCTGAGCACTGAACACCTTGTACTTCTGTGTCTTGCTCAGTGGTGGTCGGGTTTCATCTTTCATTACCTCAGCCGTGTCTCTAAGCAGTGAACACCTGTACTTCTGTGTCTTGCTCAGTGGTGGTCGGGTTTCATCTTTCATTACCTCAGCCGTGTCTCTAAGCAGTGAACACCTGTACTTCTGTGTCTTGCTTAGTGCTGGTAGGATTTTCCCGACTTCCTTACCTTGGTCGTGTCTCTGAGCACCTTGTACTTCTGGGCTCTCCAGGGAAGTGTCACAGGTGTGTCACGGGTGACAGACATTAATGTGGTTTCTAGTAATAAAAGGTCACAATGTTTGGCTGTGCAAAATGCTCCCTGACTTTCTATTGTTCCCGCTGTAAGTATTAATTGTGCTAGGTAGCTTTCCTGCTGGGTTTGCATTTCTTACCCTTTTGGACCCAGGATAGTGCACCTTCCATCCAGCTGCTAATTATCAGTATTCCCCTTGTGTTTAAATACTCCCTCCTTCCCTGGACCCAGTGCTGGTGATAATGTTTAGTGCATTCAAGCCTGGTTGCAAGCAGGTGGCTTGTACTCCTCTGTGGTATCATTGCTGAAACTTTGATGAACTTCTACCTGAGTCATCTGTAGATAAGTAGTTCATGCTTTTCCTCCTGTGTGTCCTCCTTATGTCTTCTCTAGTGTTTAGTAGGGTTAATGAAGAGCTCATCCCACCTGTTCCTGATTTAGGGTCCAGCACTTGGGATACCTAGGGTCAGGTATCCAGCTCGGCGCATAGGTGTGGAACCTATATATGAAGGACCCCAGGGACCAGCAGTAGGTTTGGTCAGGGGTCACCCTTTTTCAGGTCAGGGTTTCCCTTCACTTTCTCCGTTCGCTTGCTACTCCCCTGTATCTAACGTGACAGGAGGTTACAGTGGAATATGACTGCACTGGTGGATAATGGGTTCCTGGTTTCTTTACATTGGATTCTTCTCAAATCTTTGGCAGTTAATGTGCAACTTTTTTTTCTCAGCAATTTTTTTGGGACTCTGTTGAGTATTTGTAAAAACACTTTGATGGTTCTGTGATCTCGTCCCAATATCTGTGCAAATTCTGGAGTGTCTGCTGTAAAATGTAACAATTTTTGGCTTTTCAGACTGTCTCTTCAGGGAGGAAGGAGACGAACTCTAGTGCCACCTATTGGAAGTAGCAATCCTAAAAGTCAAAAGTAGCTCTATAACAAGCCTTTTCATATGACCAAGGATTTATGCCAGATCAGATCCTCAATTTGCAGACATAGTGTTTCGGGATGATTGCCCCTCGTCAGTGCAAAGTATGGGATCTGATTTGGCTGTATGAGAAGCTATAGTGGGGTCTAAGGGGAGAACTTTTCCTCACCAGTGACAGCCAGATTGGCTTTTCAGAGTCAGTTAAATCTCTTTTTAAGCTGGAGGGAAACCAGCTGCCTAATAATTCTGTGCACCCTGATGAAGGGCGTTGTATCTTTAGGCTGTATCCCCCCTTCATCCAATCAGCATTCAAGTTTATGCATCTTGGAGTTGGAGAATCTGTATAAAAATAATTATATGATCAAAATACTCTCTTGCCTAATAATGGTGCACCCAATGTATTATATTTCCACCTGCAGATGGGCTCCATTAGATTTCCGGCCATACTCTCAGACGATGCCGCCAGCGCCCAGACACACATCTGTGTAACATTTCCTATGTAGTAATAATAACTCTGAATGAAGCGGTGACAGCAGACATGGATTGTAGACAGGTCACCTCCGTGTTTGCTCAGGTTTTCGATTTTTGGTTATTCTCACTTCAGGACGCCTGTGTTTGCTGCACCTTAGCAGCCGCAGTCACCTTTATATATACACTTTAATGGAGCGAGCGATGTTTGGCTCAGACAGGGCGAAAGCTCCTAATTATTGACTTAGTAAGACAGGGCCTCATGTAAAGGTCAGTGCACAAACATCTTCCGCTCACTACCTTCCATCATGTTTTCTAAAAAAAAAGTCTACACGCTCTCGCTCTGAGAATATCTTTTGTTTTTTTTTTAAATATGTGCACTCCACTGATGTAGCTTTGACATGAAGTTTGTAAAAATAAAATAAAAGTTTGAAAAATAATGTAAAAATTAAAAAATAAATGTAAGAAAATAAAAAATAAATAAATAATAAATGAGCAAACCACTGGCTAATTTCTATGTGAATGAAATGTTCTGCAGGCCACTATTTTTTATTTAAAATGAAACAACTGAGAGGCAAATAAAGCAGGGGTGGGATCCAGCCAGTTCTCTCTGCTTCAGGGGAGCCGATTGTCAAATGTACAGCCGGTGCCCCGAACCAGCAAGAAGCAGCGTCCTGATCGGGTTCTAGGTTTCAACTGAATGTGCGTCCTCAGAAACAGATTCAGTTAAAATGTACTGTGGTGCAGGAAACTATTCTAAAGTTTGATGGGCCCTGATGCAATATTTGGACCTGCCCCCCCTCCACATACACCGACACTTGGGGTACGGGAAAATGACGCTGACACTTGGCTCTTTATCTCAGCACCCAGGTTTCCCATGATCTGAAATCCCTCTATCAGCACCCAGTTCTGATATCCATTTTGTCCTCAGCACCCAGCTTCCCCATGCTCTGCTATACATCTTTCCCTCAGCACCCAGCTTTCCCATATCAGAGCATGGGAAATCTGGGTGCTGAGGGAAAGAGCCTTTTTCCTTCAGCACAAAACCTTCTCATCCCATGCTTGTATCTTTGTCCCCCCTCGTATATAGTTCTCAAACTACTATAATGGCCCCCACATAGCCTTCCATATAGTATAAAGGGTCCCATGTGATGGTGGGGTATGATGTACTGTGTATCATGTTGTGTAGATTTGCATTTTTGGCGTGGTTCACTGTCTATTGTCTGTATTGCTTGTGTGTACATTGTCCTGTTTGCAGGTTTAATCCCTCCTCCGTCGGGGTTTTGTTCCTAAGACTGGGGGAGGGGGCCTGGGATCTACCTAAACTCTCTGCTTACCTGAAGAATGAGTCAATCTGTTTGAGAACTTTAAGAGAAGCAGGACGAGTCATCCTCTGGGGCAGTAACTGTGGCTACCCAGAGAGACCTGGACATTTATCGCTTACTGGACTATATTTGTGTTTCTTTACTATTTTTACTGTCCGTATGGTGGATTATTTTATGGACCGTTTGATTTGCTTGGGCTAAATATTCTTGGATTGCTCATTCATCTCTCGCTCTGTTGATTGTTTGATATAGGAGAAGGATCCTGTCACATCCCACATAACCCTTCATATATTAGAATGCACCCCCATAGTCCTTCATGTATTATAATGCATTTCCCATAGTCCTCCATGCATAAAGTAGCCCTCATAGCTCTCCAATTATTATAATGCAACTCCCATAGTCGTCTATGTATTATAATTCACCCCAAGGTGTCCTTCATATTGCATTATGCAGCCTCATAGTCCTCCATATATTATACTGCACCCCTATAGTCCATGTATAAGGGGTCCTTCATATTGTATTATGCAGCCCCATACGCTTCCATGTTTAATGTGTGCCGCTCTGGCAAAAGCAGAGTGTCACAGAGGTCTGCATACATCTTTATGGTGCAGAGCTCACTCTCCCACACCAATACACACCAGCCAATCAGGCCCCACTCGCCCCCTCCTCAGGAAAACGAGAGGGGGAGAGAGGAGCTTGGGGAGAGCAGAGTGTAGTTTTCAGTCAATCTGCAGGAGGAGAGAGGGCTGGAAGCAGCCCCTGTGTGGGGCTAGGAGAAGTGGCAGTGAGGGCCTCAGGAATAGGCCAGCCGCTTCCTGTGTACGGAGCAGACACAGACACAGACACCAGGCAGGAGAAAAACACCCGAATTACACACACGGGTGTGGGACCCGTCCTCACAGCAGCCGTGGGCACTGGCTACCAGCAACTTGGTTAATTCTTGGACTCATGTCAGATATTGCCTTATACTGTGAGTACTCCTGCACCACCCGGTCCAAGCTGTGGACTGCACCCGTTGCTCCCCAATCCATCACACCGGGGTCCCGGGACATCAACACCCTACCCGTGGAGGGAAAATCACCACCTTGTTGCCCATTACCATCCCCAGGATCCTGTGACCGGCAGCGGCGGTGCTCCATTACCTCACCGCACACCACGGGTGGCGTCACAGAACATAGACTACCAAATCTCCCCTGTATATAATGCCCCTTTTTTGTGGTGCCTGGGATCACAGACCGGGTCACACCATCGTGATACCTTCAGAAGCGACCCCTTGGCCCGGATCTGAGTACCCACTATCCCTGGGCGACACAAGTGCACCCCTAGAGTCCATGTATAAGGGATCCTTCATGTTGTATTATGCAGCCCCATACGCTTCCATGTTTAATGCACCCCTATAGTCCATGTATAAGGGATCCTTCATGTTGTATTATGCAGCCCCATAGACCTCCATGTATAATGCAGCCCTATGGACCTCCATGTATAATGCACCCCCATAGACCTTCATATATAATGCACCCCATAGACCTCCATGTATTATGCAGTCCCATAGACCTCCATGTATAATGCAGCCCCATAGCCCTCTGGCCACCGTGTACTCACTGATTAAAAAAACAACTAAGTCCTCACCTCTCCTCGTTCCCCTGCTGCGCCGGTCAGATCGTCCCCCGTCCTGCATTCTGTGCTCTGCAGTCTCAGTACAGCAATCACACAGTGGTGACGTCACTGCACTCGGCTGCACTGTGAAGTCGAGCACAGGCACAGGGGAAAAATGATGAAGCCTGGTGCGGAGTGACCAGGACTGAACATATATGGTGACTTTAATGACTTTAATGACATATAGGGACCAGGATGGGGTACATATGGGGACTAGGATGGAGCATATATGGGGACCAGGATAGAGCATATATGGGGATCAGAATTTCTAGAAATATAGTGACCAGCATGGAGCATATATGGGGACCAGCGTGACATATAAGGACCAAGATGATATATGGGGACCAAGAAGGAGCACATATGGGGATCAGGATGGAGCATATATGGGGATCAGGATGGAGCATATATGGGGATCAGGATGGAGCATATATGGGGATCAGGATGGAGCATCATTCTATGGGGATCAGGATGACATATGGGATCAGGATGACATATCAGGACTAGGATGGGAGACATATGGGGGCTAGGCCAGAACATATATTGGAAACAAAAGCAAGGGAACGATGGACATTCATTTTAAATCATCAGACCACTCCCCATACATAACATAATTCAATTCAACCCACCATTAGGGAGTTACATGACCCAAAACAATTATGGTACAATACCACCACAATCAATATAATTACTCCAAAACCGTTCATTAATTCATTATAATTTTATTTTGAAAAATGCAAAAACAGTTTATTATGGTAAAAATTATCACAATGTGGGGTTAGGATTTAAACACATAAGTCACAAAATATCGAGGTGCAGTCCTTTTTATAGGGCTGTAATTGGTATCCTCACTTTGTCCTATCGTTCTATGGACTAAATTGAATTTTGTGACTTATGTGTTTAAATCCTAACCCCAAATTGTGATCATTTTTACCATAATAAACTGTTTTTGTATTTTTCTAAATAAAATTATAATGAATTAATGAACGGTTTTGGAGTAATTATATTGATTGTGGTGGTATTGTAAGTTCTTTGGGTCATATATTGGGACCAGGATGACATATGGCAACAAAAATAATTACAGGAAGGGTCCAGAATGTGGAACATTGCTGCTTTCTTCTTCATATGGTGAAGTGTAGAAGTAGGGGAAAGTGGGGAATGTGCTCCAGAAATGATTAGCTATACATGTCTGTGTGTTATTTTCTGCAGAGATGAGTCCTGAGTGGAAGAAGTGATAGTGGTTTACGCCAGATGAATAGGAAAAGTGAAGATGAATGACTTCAATTAGAGACATCACTGGTAAGTCATTGCGTTACATGTACACCATAAACACTATAAACTACCTATACAGCTCATGTGTATAATGTCACCAGTGATCCCTGTATTAGGCTTGTTTCACATCTCTGGTATTTTGCCGGAAACCGGATCCGGCACAAATGCAGTACAGTTACATTAATTTACAATGGAAGCGCGACACCATGCGGACACATGCTTCATACACAACCGCATGTGTACGCATGGTGTTGCGCTTCCATTGTAAATGAATGTAACTGTACTGCATTTGTGCCGGATCTGGTTTCTGGCAAAATACCAGAGATGTGAAACCAGCCTTACCTGTGCACTATACACTATATATAGAGCTCCTGTGTATAATATCATCGGTGATTACTGTATTAGCTGTATACTAGACTCTGTCTACAGAGCTCCTGTGTATAATGTCACAAGTAATTACTGTGTTATATGTATACTATTCACTATATGCAGCACTCCTGTGTATAATGCTACTGGTGTTCACTGTATTACCTGTATACTTACACTATATTCAGAGCTCTTGTGTATTATGTCACTATATTACCTGAACATTATATATAGTGCTCCTGTGTATAATGTCACTGGTTCTCACTACATTACCTGTATACTTACATTATATCCAGGGCTCCTGTGTATAATGTCACAGGTTTTCACTGTGTTACCTGAATACTTACACTATATTCAAAGCTCCTGTATATAATCTCACTGGTGTTCACTGTATTACCTGACCTGTATACTTACACTATATTCAGTGCTCCTGTGTATAATGTCACTGGGGATCACTGTATTACCTGTACTTATATATAGCGCTCCTGTGTATAATGTCACTGATGTTCACTATATTATCTGTATACTTACATCATAGTCAGAGCTCCTGTGTCAATGCTGATCACTATTGCCTATATACTTACACTATAATCAGAGCTCCTGTGTATTATGTTACAATTGATCACTGCATTACCTGTACACATACACTATACACTATATAAAGAGCTCCTGAATATAATGTCATCAGTGATTACTGTATTACCTGTAAGCTATACATTATATACTATATACAAAGCTCCTGTATATAATGCTAGCTTGGTGTTTGACATTTGATTCAATAGTGGGTAAAGTAGGCACCCCTGGTTGTAAGTATATTGATCATAAGGGAGTGGTCACAAGGTCTCGGTATACTTTTTGTGGTACATTTCGCAGTTTTTACACCACGTGGGTGTCATTACAGAGAGGGCTAGTTGATAGTGGCTTGCGACCATCTCTCAGAGCTGAATGTGGATTTCACAGTAAAGGTTGGGGACCAAGAGAATAACTAAAAATCTATATCAGAATGGCTGAAAAAGAAAAGAATCAATATGTTGCAATGGTGCAAAGTCCAAATCTAAACCCAACTGTAATCCTGTGGCAGGACCTTAAAAGGGCTGTGCATATGTACCGCCCCGGGGCTCGGCCGGCTGCCGAGACCTTCGGATCCGTGCTCGTCGGTGGGTGGCTCGAGCTTCCCACGGACCTGGGGGTCCCGCCGCCTCTCTTTAAGGGGGAGTTAGAATGTTGGGGAGTTGTTGCTTTGGCGCTACGCGCGTGGGTGGGGTGGTCGGTTTGGGGATTGAGAGTTCGTGACGCCACCCACGGGGCTATGGTGAAAGGATGGACACCATCGCTGCCGTTGAGTAGGCTCCCGGGGATGGTGTTACGCAGCTTGGTGTTAACCCCTCCGTGGGTAGGAGTGATGGTCCCGGGGCCCAAGGGGTCGCTGTAAATTGCTGGTGTAGGGAAGTGTTGACGCGGTGCGGCGCGGTGCTCGGCCTGAGGGCACTGGTGAACTCACTATTACAAATACGCTGGAGTCTCTGGTAAACCATACAAGATGGTGGACGGTGCCCGCTGCCGGCTGAGTTTCTCCCCTTTTCTCGGGCTGGTGGTTGCCTCCTTTCTCCTGCACCTTTTGTGTATGTGTTCGACTGCCTACGCTTTAGCGACGGTAGTCCGCTCCCCAGCTGAATGTGTGCTGAGGAACCCTGCAGACGCTGGCCCTTTGGATCTCTATGCCTTGGCGGTGGCTTTCTATCCTTGTTGGGTGGGCTGTTGTCTTCAGTCAGGCCTTGGATAGGAAGGGACCCCAAGCCCAGTCCTCAATCAGTTGATTCGACTCGGCCCAGTGGCTTCTGGGCCTCGTACTGGGTCTGAGTACCCCTCCTGGTGCTCTGGTTTCCAATCGGTTCCCTGGTTCGGTATCGGCGGGCCACCGCCCGTCCCCGGTCCCTACGGTTCCACCGGCTGTAATCCCAGCTCCTGCAGGCGGCCACCACCGTCTGCCTCCTGGCCACAGGGTGTCTGGGCTACGATCCGGACCCCTGACAGACGTTCTCTTCTCCTCTGTCACTCTCCCTACTCCTCTCCTTCCTTTCCTTTTTACTCTCCTCTCTCTATCTCAGCTCAACTCATGTGCTTTCCCGCCTCAGGCCATCCGAACGCCTCGGTGGGCGTGGCCAACCGCCTGGTTCCGCCCACCTGGTGTGTACGTTAGAACCTGAGAGGGGTGACTCAAGGTTTTAGGTTGGCTGATGGTACCCATTTTAGGGGAAAGTTGTTGTGCGGGGGCCTGGCTAGTCCAGGGCGTCACACAAATGAATGGTTGCAAACTTAATGAACTTATAGAAGATCTTTTACCAGTTTTAACATGTTAAACTGCTATATAATGGAAAGGTGCCTACAGAGCTAACTAAGGATCTTTTTTTTTTTTTTCATATCCATTGCAAAGATATTAACTTTTAAAATGTAGATTCTAACTTCCTCTTCAACCAGGGGGTATTGGCCAACATTTGGTTCTGGGGGCACTTACTTGCACAATCTTAATCAGGAGCCAAAAGAAAAGAACACACCCAAGATAAGCTTAGAACAAGCTTTTACTGTGTGAGACATAGAATGACACACACCCCTGCTCTCCTCAGTGATCTTACTGACAGTATGTACTGTGAATGTAAGTGACGGAGTGGAGTAGAGCATAGCTGTGTATCATTACAAACCTTTAACAGCAGCAATCCTTCCACAGTGCTGTCAGAACTCCCTCTTCCCCTACAGTGACAGTGCTGTGAAGGGAGAGCTGCAAAAGCTGTTTGTAAGGACACACAGCTCTGCTCTACTATCCATTACCGCAGCAGGCACATGAGAAGGCGCGGGAGCGCTTAATTTCCTCTCAACGGCATTTAACCCTTGGTGAGCCATGTGTCACCTTTCAAGGCAGTTCGTGTTTCCATGGTGTATTCATGTGACTCAGCAAACACAGCGACACTGTGAATAAGACCTTAGGTTAAGGTTGAAATGTCAATTTTTATCATATTTTCCTCTTGTATATAGTATCAGCACCAACTCTGTAGACTCACATGTGCACCTGCATTGTATGAAAAACTAAAAATGTCTTGTTAATAAGCAAAACAAGGAGTGTGCAGCGTAATTTTCTTCATTTCTACTATCTATTCCTCACACTGACTGTACTGTGACTGGAGAGATGCAAGAGGTGTTTGTAATGACACACAGCACTGCTCTACTATCCATTCCCTCACACTGACAGTGCTGTGACTGGAGAGCTGCAATAGGTGTTTGTAATGACACACAGCAATGCTCTACTATCCATTCCCTCACACTGTGCTGTGACTGGAGAGCTGCAAGAGGTGTTTGTAATAACACACAGCACTGCTCTACTATCCATTCCCTCACACTGTGCTGTGACTGGAGAGCTGCAAGAGGTGTTTGTAATAACACACAGCACTGCTCTACTATCCATTCCCTCACACTGTGCTGTGACTGGAGAGCTGCAAGGGGTGTTTGTAATAACACACAGCTATGACCTATATCTCTCCTCTGTTTGTAATCACAGTAGATGCCTGTAGTAAGATCTGTAAGGAGAGCAGGACTGTGTGTCTGTATCGTCGGTGTCCCTGCAGGGATGCCAACTTACTCACCACCACAGCCGAGTCCCTTTCACCTACGACATCCTGGACTTTCTGGAAGCTTTCTGAAGAGTTTTTAATGAGACATGTAGTGTTGCCGCTAATGCATCTTCCTTCCTGCAGTTACGTCAAGGTGTAAAGACTGTCGGCCAATATGCGGTTCTGTTCCACACCCTATCTTCAGAACTAGGCTGGAATAATAAGGCGCTCATGGCTGCCTTTTGGGAAGGCTTGTCAGGTTCCCCCTTGTGGTCCAGTGGGTCCACTAACCCCGCTCGCTGACCCTAAACCAGCCGTAAGTGTTACAGTGTCATTACATGTCTCACAGGAAAAAGCTGGTTCTAATCTTATCATAGGGTGTATTCTTTCCCCCCCCCCCTCTTTAAATGATATAGTAGAATCAAATCTTTATAAACTAATATTGCCATGATGGATATGAGACATAAAAAATATGCTTTACTCAGGTCTACAGCCACGTTTCCTCTGTATGTGATGTTGTAAAGCAGAATGATGTTAGAGACTTAAAAAGTTATACAGAAAATGATTAATGCATGTTACTACTTTTTCTATAAGTTTTTCTTAATTTTTTTCACACACTGATTCAGCATTTGGCCTAGTTTTTGGGAAACAAATAATGATGCAATGTTATTTTTATGTGTTGTTGTTCATCAGAGGTTGTATTTATTCCATTTAAAGAACCAATTTTTTTAACCATCGTATAAAACAGATTTCAAAACAGGGTGTACTTAATTTTTCATTGTTTTTATGAGTGTGTATTCATGTAGTTTGGATAAGGCACACCGGACCAGATTCCCACAATTAAGATATTACTCGAGTAGCCTCATTTGGTAATAAGTGTGTATTATTTAGGAGACGCTCCTCGTGGGCGGGTGACATTTCATGTTGCACAGCACAGATGTTACACAGTAAGTGATGTGTCAGTTATCTTTGTAGCTTTAGCTGAATGTTGCCAATTACTCAGGTGTTAGCAAAAAACATCCTGTTTTTAATCACACAGAAAGATCCAGCTGGCATGTAGATGTTACCATGATGTTATAATGTGTTGTCATTATATTAACCCTCTGTGTGACAAATCAGCTGTGGGGGACTGTGAATGATGAGTACAGGATCCTGCCTATTCTAAATAATATATTCTTCAGGTCTTATATTCTAACCAATCTATAATATTTGAGCTTCTCTTATATTTAATTACATTACATTCAATACCTGGTAAAACTTTATAACTCTCTCAGGAACATTCCTCTACAGCTTATGCAATCACCCCTGGAAGAAGCAATAGCGAAATGCACGTCGGGTGCAGTGATATATATATATATATACATATATACATATATATATATATATATATATACATTATATATATATGTGTATGTATATATATATATATATACATACACACACATATATATATATATATATATATATATACATACATATACATATGAGAGAGAGAGAGAGAGAGACTGTATATACCCATCTACCAGGTGTTTTCTATCATTTCTGAAATATTTAGGAAACACCCAAAACTGACTAGAAACGTTTAGCCAACACCAAAAAGTTGTAATAATTGGAACAATAGTAAAATATTTGGACTAATTTAGGTTTGGACAAACTAAACCAATTGCTTCTCTATTTGATCCAAATATATCTTCACCAAACTATAATAAAAATACAAATATCTGACCCAATTTCAGCCCTCCCTTCCAATAACATGTCTGATATCTATATCTACTGTGTTTCCCCGAAAATAAGACTGGGTCTTATATTATTTTTTTGCTCCGAATGATGCTCTAGGGCTTATTTCCAGGGGATGTCTTATATTTTTCCCTGAACAACAATCCACATTTATTCTTCAACAAAAAACTCAACGTTTATTCGAATCTAATCATCATCACATTCTTGAACATTAACGTTTTGTGTTACTCCTATTACTGGCTCAGGTGCACATTTTCTTATCTGATCTTTTATTCTCATGGTGCAGTCCTATAGTGGTTCCGCACGCACCGGCACCTGGACTGCCCATCTACTCGCAGTTGTCAGCCCTTGCAGCATGGGAGTGGTTCTGACACTTCTCAGGTAGGTGATGTTCTCATATGGTCCTGCGCATTACACGAGACCTTATGGTACGTATGTATATTATAACTGTAGTGTAGGGACCCCCCTTATAGAGATTTGCCGTGACGGGCAGGGGGGCTCAAATCATTGATCAATTATTTGCCAAAAATCTCATTGAATTGTTACAGTAGGAATGAATTTGTGAATATTACACTTTTTACTTTTTCATTGTTGCATGCCACTCATAAGCAGTGCTGGCTCCCCTCCATTTTTTATTACTGGCTCAGGTGCACATTTTCTTATCTGATCTTTTATTCTCATGGTGCAGTCCTATAGTGGTTGGTACAGACCATATTTACAAGGGTTTAAATTACCTGCTTACATGTATTATTCTCTATGTACTGACAAGTTTACCCCAAAGAGAAAGCAGATACCTTCTAAAAGACGCATACTTACCAGACTCCAAATAATTATAGTTAGGGAAGTGAATGGGCTCTCACATACAAATCTGTCAGGTCCTCCTGTGTTCTACAGTGCTGGCTCCCCCTGGTGACTGGAAGCAGTATCACTCGTGCAGAGTGATATTGGTATCTGGTCTGTGTGTGAGAGCTGCAGTGCAATGCAGCTGCAACAGTGAGGGACTTGACAGCAACGCAGATCTCTGTGTGAGAGCCCATCCACCATCGGCACTTGCCAACTGTAATTGTTTTGGGACTGGGAAGCGCGATTTTTTAGGGTTTGTGTGGGGTGCGTGTGTGCTTTCTTTTGGGGGTGTCTTCTTTCTTTAATAAAGAGTCTTGCTGTATTCTTTAACTTTTTAAGCTGCTTGGACATTTCCTTATAAACCCGCAACTAGGGCTTATTTTTGGAGTAGGGCTTATATTTTAAGCAAAGTCAAACAAGACCCAAAAATCCTACTTGGATTTATTTTCAGAGATAAGTCATATTTTGGGGGGAAACGGTATCTATCTATCTATCTATCTATCTATCTATCTATCTATCTATCTATCTATCTATCTATCTATCTATCCCTCTATCTATCTATCTATCCCTCTATCTATCTATCTATCTATCTATCTATCTATCTATCTATCCCTCTATCTATCTATCTATCTATCTATCTATCTATCTATCTATCTATCTATCCCTCTATCTATCTATCTATCTATCCCTCTATCTATCTATCTATCTATCTATCTATCTATCTATCTATCTATCTATCTCTCTATCTATCTATCTATCTATCTATCTATCTATCTATCTGTCTATCTATCTATCCATCCCTCTATCTATCTATCTATCTATCCATCCCTCTATCTATCCCTCTATCTATCTATCTATCTATCTATCTATCTATCTATCTATCTATCTATCTATCTATCTATCCATCCCTCTATCTATCTATCTATCTTTCTATCTATCTATCCATCCATCCCTCTGTCTATCTATCTATCTTTCTATCTATCTATCCATCCATCCCTTTGTCTATCTATCTATCCCTCTATCTATCCCTCTATCTATCTATCTATCTATCTATCTATCTATCTATCTATCTATCTATCTATCTATCTATCTATCTCTGTTCAATGTCAATGCCCCCCATACAATAAAACATACCAAATAATGGATCTAAAATACTATTCTGGAAGCAGGATGGGAGGTATGAGAGCACTTACCTTTCCTGGCATGATCTTTTAGTTAGGAAATGAAAGCAAATAGAAATGAATGGAAAATGAAAATATGAATGAACAGATAAATGAAGAAATGAAAGAAAGAAATGGAATGAAACATAATAACTGAAGCTACAACTGCAAACTATAGAAAAAAAACACTGAAAAAGCTGAAATTTAACCCCCATATTTTCCGTTTTAAGTTTTGGTTTTTCCTCCCCTTCTTCCAAGAGCCATAACTTTTTTTTTTTATTTTTCCGTCAATATAGCCATATGAGGGCTTGATTTTTGCGGGATGAGTTGTAATTTTTTATGACATCATTAAATTTAACAAATAGTGTATTAGAAAATGGGGACAACATTCCAAGTGCAGTGACAATCCAAAAAGAGTGCAATTTCAGAATATTTTTTTGGGTTTTTTATTTACCATGGTCTCTCTACAGTAAAACTAACCTGGCAGTATGTTTCCTCAGATTAGTATGAGTATATAGATACCAAACATGTATCGTTTTCTTTTTATTTAAGTGGTGAAAAAAAATCCGAATTTGTTTTTAAAAAAATGTTCAGCTTTTGGAGTCATTTTCTGTGAACCATAACATTTTTATTTTTCAGGGCCTAAGTAAGGACTTATTTTTTGCTCCCTAAGTTGACATTTTACTGATACCATTTACATTACTTTTACTGATATTTGGCTCACCTCTTCTGGCGTTTTTAATTTTTTTCCATTACGCTGTTTACCAATTGGATTAATTCATCTTATATTTTGATAAATTGGACATTTCTGAACTCAGCGATATCAAATATTTGTATGTGTGTTTTTATTATTTTTTGTTTAGTTTTCAATGGGGAAAAAGGAGGGTGATTTGAAGTATTGTTGTTTTTTTTTTTTTCTTTCATATTTTTAAAAACGTTTTCTCCACTTTTTATTGTATTTACTAGTCCTCTTAGGGAATTTGAAGCTGCGATCATCCAATTGCTTGGGCTATACAGAGCAGGGCATCAACATCAGCTCCACTCTGTATGGCAGAAATCATGATCTCCTATGAATGTCCCTTGCCGACAACGTTTATAGGAGGATCATAATGAGAGACACAGGGGTCATCAGCTGACTCCCGGCAGTCATGAAAACCCTTTGGCGCTCTGCAATAACGTCAAGGAACCGTGAATGGTGGCGGGTAATGACACACTCCCTACCGTTAGTGACTTCACATGAGGTGGGGTCACTGAGTTCATTGAGGTCCCCTGAGGTCAAGTTACCTGCGGTCACAGGTGGAGGGCCGTGGGAACCTCCAGCTGTGCCCACAGCTTACCTGAGTGACGTCACTGCTGATCGCTGCTCAGTCTCTGCCTGAAGTCCACAGCAGGCAGTCATATACAATGATTACATGCTGTGTCTTCAGTAATGTAGCAGAGCTGGAATAATCGTGGGACCTCGTGTTGGTTACATCGGACCTGCAGGTGTGTTTTGGGGGTTAATAAATTGGTGAAAGAGGGTTTCTTTTGTATTTTATTTCAAATAAAGGATTTTTTCGGTGTTTTTGTTTATTTACTTTAACTTACAGATCACTGAATGGGGGGTCTCATATACACCTCCCAATACTAATCTAAGGTTTAGTGGCAGCTGTGGACTGCCATTAATGCCCATTTCCCCCTATTGCCACCGCACCAGGTCAATGGGGAAGAGCCGGTTAAAGTGTTTCGGGACTGTCGCTACTAATTAGGGGTGCTGGGTGAGGCCTCTTTCATACGTCCGTGAAAATCACGCACGTTTTTCAGGGACGTGTCAAAGGTGCGTTTTGCCCTCCGTGAGCCGTGTTTATGGCCTACGTGTGTTCTCCATGTGTTATCCATGATAACACACGGAGAACGGGAACTTTCTGCTCACCTGTCCCTGGCGTCACTGTCCGTGGTGCTGATCTTTGGTCTCCAGTCCTTATGACTCCCCGCTGCTGCTGCTTCCGGCCGCCCGCAGTGAAGTAAATATACAATGAGCATAATGAGCGGCGGTCGGAAGCAAGTGACAGCAGCGGCAGAGACTGCAGGGCTGGAGAAGGTGAGTAAAGTTTTTTTTTATTTTCTCAAACACGTGTGTTTTCCCCGGTGCGTGTCACACGGAACACATCTGTGTGGTCCGTTTGCGTTCTGTGTGACACCCGTGATGCCGGAGAAAAACGGACATGTTGACATGTGGCGCACACGGACACATGTATGCTCCACACGTACACATGGTCCATGGCTAAACATGCATGTGAACGCAGACCCATTGATGAAGGACCAAACATGTACCGGAGACACGGACGTGTGAAAGAGGCCTTATACACTGTTTTATTTCTAATGAATACAGCCAGTTCAGATCCACACCTTCACTGTTCCTTTACAGCAATATTGGAACAATATCATTCTTTTTTTACTTTCCACTATGTATAATTATACCATAACAATTCTCCTCTTAGGGTTATTTCTGCATAGTATTAATGGAAATATCTAATTCCCTTTTCCTACCAGCTCAGCTCCACTTGTTAATATAATTGCATCAGCGCCGGGATTATTGTAAAATCGGTGCCATTTTGTTGGTGCTTATGCTAAACTGTGTAATAATTTTCTTCCAGCCGTAGTTTATTTTAATTGGGAGTAAAACTGGATCCATCAACCCGACTAACATGATAATAACTCATTTGGCAGTAATATGCTGTGATGGCGGATTTGTCTACCAGCACACATGTACATAGGGGCATTGCATTTCTAACTCTTCTCATTTTATTTTCTTTTTTAGTGGAAAAAAAGAGAAAAAACAAAACTATATCAAATTATCCAGTACATAATTTGATTTAGGCGAAAGGTTCCCAGATGTTTGCCTAGTGCATGGGGTGCATCAGGCTGGAGATTGGTTATCATAAGGGGCATAGGTAGCTGGAAGCCCTGGGGGCACTGTAGCTGGCTGTCGTGGTGGCATCTGATGCTTCCGCAGAAGGCATATTCGGTTGGAACTCCTTGGAGGCCATTGTGGCTGGTACTCCAATTGCATTATGTCTGGATATACAGAGGCAAATGAGACTGCCATATTGCCTAGGGTGTTGGGATTCCTGAAGAGAACTGTGGCTATTGTGGTGGTGTCACCATCTTTCATGGGCAGGAGTATATGTAGCTGGACCCTGGACAAAACTGGTAACCTGAACTGCCAGGTGGATGGGTCGCCCACTAATCTGAACTACCAGGCAGGTGAGCCACCAGATATTCTGCAGGTGGGCTGTTCACTAATCTGAACTGCCAGGCAGGTGAGCTGCAATGTAATCTGAATACCATACAGGTGGGCCACGGACTAATCTGAACTACCAGGAGGGTGGGCTGT